>NC_087190.1:13646603-13649103 GCF_035594125.1 Scylla paramamosain
TCCTCCTCCTCCTCTTCCTCTTCCTTCATTTGTTATTTCTATTCTTGTTCTCACTTTTTTTCTTAACTTTATTACACTACTTCTCTTCACCTCCTCCTCCTCCTCCTCCTCCTCCTCCTCCTCCTCCTCCTCCTCCTCCTCCTCCTCCTTCCTCCTCCTCCTCCTCCTCCTCCTCCTCATCTCGTATAAATAAAGAGAGTTTGATTAATGAGCTTGTATCTTCACCACCCACTCTCTCTCTCTCTCTCTCTCTCTCTCTCTCTCTCTCTCTCTCTCTCTCTCTCTCTCTCTCTCTCTCTCTCTCTCTCTCTCTCTCTCTCTCTCTCTCTCTCTCTCTCGACATTATATTCCTTGCACTATATTATCTGCATCTCTCCTCCATCATCTCCTCCTCCTCCTTCTCCTCCTCCTCCTCCTCCTCCTCCTCCTCCTTCTCCTACTCCTCCTCCTCCTCCTCCTCCTCCTCCAACACACGTGCTTTTGTCTGTTTAACTTACATGTAATCACCACCACCAGCACCACCTCCTCCTCCTCCTCCTCCTCCTCCTCCTCCTCCTCCTCCTCTTCCTCCTCCTCCTCTTCCATTGCCATCCTCCATCCATCAGTTTTTGAAGTGGATGTGGATGCGAGGGAGGGAGGGAGTGTGGAGGGAGAGTGGGGAGGGGGGAGGGAGATTGGGAGAGGGGTGGGAGAGTGGGGAGGGGGAGAGGTGATAGAAAGCTGTGTGTGTGTGTGTGTGTGTGTGTGTGTGTGTGTGTGTGTGTGTGTGTGTGTGTGTGTGTTGTTGTTGTTGTTGTTGTTGTTGTTGTTGTTGTTGTTGTTGTTGTTGTTGTTGTTGTTGTTGTTGTTGTTGTTTTCCTCCTCCTTCTCCTCTTCCTCCTATTTTCCTTATTTCCTCTCATGTCTCCATTTCTTTCCTCATCTATTTCTTCTTCTCTCTTTCTCTCTCTCTCCCTTACCTCCCTTTCTCCATCTCTCTCTCTTTCTCCCTCTCTATTTTTCTTTTTCATTATCTAAATCTTCTTTCTTTCTTTTCTTCTTTCATTCTTTTCTTGTCTACTTTCTTCTCTTTTCCTCCTCTTCTTCCTCTTCTTCCATCTTTCTTTTCCTCTCTCTCTCTCTCTCTCTCTCTCTCTCTCTCTCTCTCTCTCTCTCTCTCTCTCTCTCTCTCTCTCTCTCTCTCTCTCTCTCTCTCTCTCTCTAGGATTATCTTCTCTACGTGTTGTAGGGAGGATAGAAAAGCTAAAGGTTTATCCCCACCTCTCCCTCCTCCTCTCCCTCTTACTCTCTCTCACCTCTCACCCCTAGTCACCCCATCACCTCTCACCTCTTTGCCATCTCTCTCTCTCTCTCTCTCTCTCTCTCTCTCTCTCTCTCTCTCTCTCTCTCTCTCTCTCTCTCTCTCTCTCTCTCTCTCTCTTTTACTGGTTTCCTTTCGCCTGGTAGTCTCCCCTCTCCCACTCCCCTCTCCCTGCCTCTCACCCCGACGTCACCCACCAGCCCTCTCACCCTGTCCATCCCTCACCCTGGCCTTCTCCTCCCCCAGTGGTGGCGCCCCTTTCCCCTCTCACTCTCCCCTCTCACTCTCCCTCTCACTCTCTCCCCCAGGACGCAAGGCGCGGCCCGGGGAGTCGTGGTGTCCAGTGTGTGGCGTCACCCTGCGGGCGGGGGAGCTGGAGGCGCACCTCACCCACGAGCTGGACAAGCTGGCGCGCCTCCCCCACGCCCGCCCGCCCTCGCAGCGCACCCCCACGCCCACAACTGCCCAGCCCGCCGCGCCCACGCCCGCCACGCCCTCCACGTCCCTCGAGAGTAGAGTGCGGGGTGCGGGGCGGGGCGTTGATTGGCAGGTGAGTGTGGGGCGCCCCTGGGGGAGTGGCGCTGTGTTGTCTCACCCTGGTTAAGTTTCAGTCACCCTGATTCAACCTGAAACACCCTGACTCACCCTGAAACATCCTGACGCCCTGAAACTCCCTGACTCATCTTGAAACACCCTGACTCACCCTGAAAAAACCCTCGTTCACCCTGAAACACCCTCACTCACCCTGAAACACCCTGACTCACCCTGAAACACCCTCACTCACCCTGAAACATCCTGACTCACCCTGAAAAAACCCTCGTTCACCCTGAAACACCCTCACTCACCCTGAAACGCCCACACTCCCTAAAACACCCTGACTCACCCTGAAACACCCTAACTCACCCTGAAAAACCCTCGTTCACCCTGAAACACCCTCACTCACCCTGAAACACCCTGATCACTCACCCTGAAACACCCTGATCACTCACCCTGAAACACCCTGACTCACCCTGAAACACCCTGACTCACCCTGACATTTCAATTCACACTTATTCACTCTCAAGTCTCTCTAAGGCTTGTTATTTCATGCTGAGTCATCGTAATTGCCTCTTATTCACTCTTAAATCACCCTTACTCACCCTGACTCACTCTTATGTTCTCTTACATCACCCTTATTCACACTTATTCACCTTAATGCAT
>NC_087190.1:13656603-13661603 GCF_035594125.1 Scylla paramamosain
GAGAGAGAGAGAGAGAGAGAGAGAGAGAGAGAGAGAGAGAGAGAGAGAGAGAGAGAGACTATCAACTTCCATTACTCAGAACATGGGGGAGGGGAGAGGGAAGAGGTTGGAGAGAGGGAGAGGGAGGAGAGGTGATAGAGTGAGAGGAAGGGAGAGAGGGAGAGGGATGATTCTATATGGTGTGTGTAAGGGGGGAGAGGGAGATTCACCCCCCACATTTAAAGCCCCCCACCCATTTCCTCCCCCTCTCTCCCCACTCTCCCTCCTCTCCCCTCTCCCTTACGCTGGGAGTGGGGAGGAGGGAGAGAGGGAGAGGACCAGCCACTTTCTCCCTTGATGAGGTGCTTTGAAAATGGATTTATTTATTTATTTATTTATTTTTATTATTTTTTGTCTCCTAATATTTTGATGTTTTTATTTATTTATTTATTTATTTATTTATTTATTTATTTATTTCAGTATGGGTCTTTTTTTTAGGTCTATTTTTTTGCGTCTCTAGGGAAATTTTTAGGGTTTATTTTTTTTTTACGGAAATTTTCAAAGTTGTCTCTGCAAGTTTGATGAATCCTTTGTTTGTTTGTTTGTTTGTTTGTTTTTAAGCGGTTTTTGAGGTTTTAAGGATTTTTTTAGGAATGTATAATTTTTTTCAAGATAATTTTATTGTTTTTTTATTTTTTCCGGGTATTTTTTTTTGTGATTTTTAGGATTTTTTTCATTAAGGAAATGTTCAAAAATTTTCAAGTAATTTTAATCTTCCTTGGTAATTTTGGATTCTTATTAATGTGATTTTAATAATTTTTAGGAAAAGTTGAAAGTTTCCACTCAAAATTTTTTATCTGTTTACTCTTTTTGGGGAAATTTTTTTAAAGATTTGTAGGATTTTTTGGAAATATTTAAAATAATTCCTGAAAAAACAAAAACAACATCTCCCTTAGGACCAGACGCGCCATAGAAAGTAAATTTAAGTAACTTGAAATTACTTAAAAATTACTCAGGTGACCCAGATTACTTAGAAAAGGTCAGACCCAAGTGACCCAATAGCCCAAAAGTGACCTTGTAGTGCATTTAAGTAATTACAGGGTGACTCATAACGTGACCTTGTAGTGGACTTAAGTAACTACAGGGTGACTCTTAAAGTGACCTTGTAGTGGACTTAAGTAACTACAGGGTGACTCAAAGTGACCCGCACCTCATTAACGCGAGTCAGTGGCTGGGGTGAGTACAGGGTGTGTCAAAATAGGTGGACTCGATTTGAAAGTTTGTCCGTGCAACCAGAAACTGATTTTGGATGAAACTTGATTTGAAAAGATGAATGTTTGGATGTTAGCCTTTGGAAATGACTGGAGTGTTTGAAATGTTGAAACTTTGCCTCTTGAAATGGTTAGAGTGTTTGAAAACTTTGATTTCTGTCTTTTTGAAACTTTTGAAAATTTTGGTTCTTGTCTTTTTGAAACTTTTGAAAATTTTGGTTCTTGCCTTTTTGAAACTTTTAATAATTTTGGTTCTTGCCTTTTTGAAACTTGAAAATTTTGGTTCTTGCCTTTTTTGAAATTTTTGAAAATTTTGATTTGTCTTTTTGAAACTTGAAAATTTTGGTTCTTGTCTTTTTGAAACTTGAAAATTTTGATTCTTGCCTTTTGAAACTTGAAAATTTTGATTCTTGCCTTTTTGAAACTTAAAAATTTTGATTCTTGCCTTTTTGAAACTCGAAAATTTTGACTTGCCTTTTTGAAATCTTTGAAAATTTTGATTCTTGCCTTTTGAAACTTGAAATTTTATATTCTTGCCTTTTTTAAACTTTTGAAAATTTTGATTCTTGCCTTTTTTAAATTGTCGTGTTTTTCCACCATGGTTGGAGTGTCTCAAACTCAGCCTTTTCAAGTGGAGTGGTTCAGACTTTCCCCTTTGCCTTTTGAAATGTTAGTAAGAGTTTTCATCTCAGCCTTTTTAAAATAACAACAATTAAAGTTTCACCCCTTCCTTATCAAATGGCATATATTTCATTCAATTCACCATTAGAAAGACAAACTCATCTCTCTCTTTTGAAACTTTGAATGTAAAGGTTTAATTCAGGTCTTTTTTTGAATAGCAAGACCAAAAAGTTCAACCCTTCCTTTCCAAGTGGCAGAGATTTTATTCAGTTCACCATTACAAAGACAAACCAAAACTCATCTCTCTCTTTTGAAATTATGAATGTAAACGTTTAATTCTTTTTTTTTCTTTTTTAATACTAAGACCAAAAAGCTCAACCCTTCCTTTCCAAGTGGCAGAATTTCATCCAGTTCACCATTACAAAGACAAAACCATCACTCTCTTTTGAAATGGTGAATGTAGAAGTTTAATTAAAGTTTTTTTTTATTTTTTTGAATAGCAAGACCAAAAAGTTCAACCCTTCCTTTCCAAGCGGCAGAGATTTCATTCAATTCACCATTACAAAGACAAAACCATCACTCTCTTTTGAAATGGTGAATGTAGAAGTTTAATTAAAGTTTATTTATTTTTATTTTTTTGAATAGCAAGACCAAAAAGTTCAACCCTTCCTTTCCAAGCGGCAGAGATTTCATTCAATTCACCATTACAAAGACAAAACCATCACTCTCTTTTGAAATGGTGAATGTAGAAGTTTAATTAAAGATTATTTATTTATTTATTTTTGAATAGCAAGACCAAAAAGTTCAACCCTTCCTTTCCAAGTGGCAGAATTTCATCCAGTTCACCATTACAAAGACAAAACCATCACTCTCTTTTGAAATGGTGAATGTAGAAGTTTAATTAAAGTTTTTTTTTTTTCTTGAATAGCAAGACCAAAAAGTTCAACCCTTCCTTTCCAAGCGGCAAAGACTTCACCCCGTTCAACATTACACAGACAAACTCAAGGTCAAATCTAGTCTATCATAGCACCTTCTGCATACAAGCACCCACCCTCTCCCTCCCCTGTCCCTCCCTTCTCCCACCCTCTCCCTCTCCCCCCACCCCAGCACACACCTGCACACACCTGCCCTACGTATTTAACACTACGGTTACGTAATATAAAGCCAAAACACTTACATAGGTAAACCATCAGCGTTATCATTATTATCATCATTATTTCATCATCATCATCATCATCATCATCATCATCATCTAGCTTACTTATAAATCACTGAAAAGTAAAGCTCTCTGTAGTGCATCATCATCATCATCATTATTAGTATTACCTTTAAAACATCTTTTTTTATTACTATTATTATTATTATTATTACTATTATTATTATTATTATTATTTATTTATTATTTTTTTTAAAGTTATGAGCTACAGCAAAGATTTACAATGACAAATATAATACAAGGTTCTTTTTTTTTGTATTTTTGGGGGATTTTTTTAGGGATATTTAGGGTATTTTTTTAGGGTAATGACAGTTCCGGCGCCTTTTATACAGATATACGTACAGTTTCAGGGATTTTAGGGAAGATTTTTAGGGATTTTTAGGGTGTGGCGCGACTTAATGTACATGATATATAAAGGAATATCTTACAAGGAGGAGGAGGAGGAGGAGGAAGAGGAGGAGGAGGAGGAGGAGGAAGAAGAAGAAGAGAGACGGGGGAGGCGGGGAGAATAAACAGGAAGAATAAGAGGAAGAAAGAGGAAGAATAAAAAGATGAGCAGGAAGAAGAGGATGAAGAGAAAGAAGAGGAAGAGGAGAAGGAGGAAAAGGAAGAGGAAAATAACTAGGACTGAAAAATAGAGAAGAAAGGAAGAGGAAAATGAAGAAGAGGAGGAAAGAAGAAGAAAAGAATGAATGGAGAGAGAGAGAGAGAGAGAGAGAGAGAGAGAGAGAGAGAGAGAGAGAGAGAGAGAGAGAGAGAGAGAGAGAGAGAGAGAGAGGAAATTTACCAAGTGAGAGAGAGCGGGGGAGAGAGGTTAAAGGGGAAGAATGGAAGTGAGGGAGAACAAGGGAGAATAAAGAGGGGAAGGAGAGAATGAAGAGGGAATAGAGAGAGGGAGAGTAAAGGGAGAGGTAAGAGAGAGCAAGGGAGAATGAAAAAGAGGATAGGGAGAGGTAGAGAAAGTAAATAGGGGGGAGAGAGAGAGAGAGAGAGAGAGAGAGAGAGAGAGAGAGAGAGAGAGAGAGAGAGAGAGAGAGAGAGAGAGAGAGAGGGGGTAAAAGGGGATGGGGGGCGCCGTACACACATACATACACACACACAACACTTAAGAATGACCAAGAATCTTTTTTTCACAATATATTTTTTTATACAAAGAACAATTTTTTTTTAAGTTCCCGCCATCTTTTCCTTTTCTTTATCATCGGATTAGAAAAATAAGATGAAAATAAATGAAAATATGAATAGCAGTGGGTGAAAATAAACGGGTTAGTCTTTCTGTTCACTGACTAATGAATGTGAAATGAATAATTAGTTGTTTAAATAGAATCTTATCTTTTTTTTTTTTAAGGAAGAAGGAAAAAAAGTGAAAATAAATTAATGAATCTTGTATTATTTCCTTATTTCATTTCGATCCAGAATATTTTCCAAAACTTATTATTGTTATTATTATTATTATTATTATTATTATTATTATTATTATTATTATTATTATTTTACTTTTGTTTATTTATTTATATTTTTTCAAGCACTCAAAATGTTCTTATTCTTTTTCTTCTTTTGTCTTTTTGTTTTGTTTTGTTTTTTTCTGCCACAAACCAAAGCAATCAAATCGATAACCAATGAAAAAATTAAATAAACAAACACCAAATCTTAAAAAAAAAATAAATAAATAAAAAATACACACAATATCATACATACATACATACATACATACATACATACATACATTCATATATTTTCCCACCACTCAATTAAAAAAAATAAAACAAATAAATAAAACAAATAAAAAAAACAAACAAACTAAGCTGTACATTTCAAAAACCAAACACCATTTACATATAACAATTTTTTCCTCTCTTTATTTATTATTAATTTTTTTCCCATACCAATAAAAAAAAAATTACTCTTATGGG
>NC_087190.1:13671603-13679103 GCF_035594125.1 Scylla paramamosain
ATGACTGCCAGAATACATGCCTGCTTGTGTTAGAGAGAGAGAGAGAGAGAGAGAGAGAGAGAGAGAGAGAGAGAGAGAGAGAGAGAGAGAGAGAGAGAGAGAATATTTTGTATCCGAGCACAGGAAGGAATAATGAAAAGAAAGTGAAAATAAACGAAATACAAAAGTTTGGATGTATTTATGTCTTGGCTTCTAAAAAAAAGTAGGAAATAAAAGAGGATGATTATGTATATCCAAAAATACACGAGGTAATGGCCCTTAAGTCAAGGCGCATGCATAGGAGCACACACACACACACACACACACACACACACACACACAAACACACATACTGAGACATCTCCACCCACGATACACAAACAAATGCAAATAAATAAGAAAAAAAGGAAATCTAGGACAAAACTAGACTAAAAACAGCAATTTAATAACAATGAAACAAAAATAAACAAAAAATGAAAGACGAACAGCGAGAACAGAAAAAAAACATTAAAAACAAAATGAAACATAAAAAACACTAATCAAATATATAAAATAACAACAAAACAATAAATAAACAACAAAAAAAAAGCAAGCAAAAGTGAACCCGTACAAAAAAACGAAAGATCAACAACAGCGGATGGAGGAGTCAAGATCACCGAGACAGGAAGCTGCGGGGAAACATGGTCTAAATTCTAGTCACATTTTCCCCTCTTCCCGTGTACTGCGACCTCTCCTGACCTCCCCCACCAGGCAGGTCACGCGCGGGGACTCAGGGAACAATCTGGCGTGTGGATATCGCCCATAAATCGCCCGGGAGGAGGGAAAATAGGTGTTAATATGGAGGCGGTCGGCGGGTGGCAGCGGCGGCGGCGGCGGCGGTGATGGTGGTGGTGGTCGGGCAGCGCTGAAGTGATGGGGTGAGTTGCATAGTTCTTTTTTTTTGTTTTCTTGTTGTTTTTAGTGTTTTTTCTTATGTTTCTATGTTTTTTTAAAATTTTATAGCCTTCTGTTCGTGTTTTGTATTTTTTTTCCCGTTTTTACGTGTTTTTTTCGTATCTTCATTTTTCCTCGTTTTTCTTTTCTATAATTTTCGTGTTTTTTCCTTTTTTTTTGTTTCAAGTGTTTTTCACAATATTTCGGTGCTTTTCCTTGTTAATCGCGTGTTTTTTTTTCGGGTTTTTTTTTCTTGTTGTCTCACCTTCTCTCGCATTTCCCCGCGTGTACAGTGACCTGAGCGAAGTAAGAGTCTGCACCTCACTCACTTTATTTATTTATTTTTTTCTCTTTTCTTTTTAATGTCCGCGGAAGATCTTAAGTAAAAAAAAATAAGTAGCCATGTTAAGTTTTGCGTCTAGTGAAAAGTTAACAATATTTATCTCAGTAAGTAACCTTGTATATTGCAGACGTAGCTATCATTGTACATATACACCCACTAATCCCCCCACCTCCACCCACTCCCCTCCACTCCACTCCCACTCCACTCCCACTCCACTCCCACTCCACTCCCTCCCCCCATTGGAAGCCGGAGTCAAGGCCAGTCAATTAAGGGTTAGGGGGAGAGAGCGTTGGAACAAGCTACCCCCCTGCCCCATCCTCCCTATAATACCCCAGTGTACGTATATATTTGAAGCAAATCGAGCAGCAAACAGCAGCAGACATGTTGCTCCTTACGAGTCTTTGTGGTAAGAGACATGATAGAAAAAAAAAGGTGGTGGTGGAATGTAAAGGATCACAAAGGAAGAACAAACAGCAGCAGACCTGTAGCCATGTATGGTGGGAGGGAGGGGAGAGGGGACAGAGAGAGTGGCTTGTCAGAGGGAATGTCTAGAAATACGAGTAACAGGTTATTTTCATTATTAGATTGGAAGGATTGGTTGATTTGAGCTTACGGCGCCGCAGCATCGTGGTCATGTGGCGCCGCTAGACTGGAGAGATTGAACTAATAGAAGAACTTGAAGTGAGACAGCGCAAGGTGACGGGAACTGAAACAACAACAGAATAACGAACAAAAAACGAGACGAGAACTAAAACAAGAACAGAATAACGAACAAAAAACGAGACGAGAACCAAAACAAGAACAGAATAACGAACAAAAAACGAGACGAGAACCAAAACAAGAACAGAATAACGAACAAAAAACGAGACGAGAACCAAAACAAGAACAGAATAACGAACAAAAAACGAGACGAGAACCAAAACAAGAACAGAATAACAAAGAAAACGTGACAGGAACCAAAACAAGAACAGAATAACAAAGAAAACGTGACGGGAACCAAAACAAGAACAGAATAACAAAGAAAACGTGACGGGAACCAAAACAAGAACAGAATAACAAAGAAAACGTGACGGGAACTGAAACAAGAACAGAATAACAAAGAAAACGTGACGGGAACTGAAACAAGAACAGAATAACAAAGAAAACGTGACGTGAACCAAAACAAGAACAGAATAACGAACAAAAAACGAGACGGGAACCAAAACAAGAATACAATAACAAACAAAAAACGAGACGGGAACCAAAACAAGAACAACAACAAACAAAAAACGAGACGTGAACCAAAACAAGAATACAAAACAAACAAAAAACGAGACGGGAACCAAAACAAGAACAGAATAACGAACAAAAACGAGACGGGAACCAAAACAAGAACAGAATAACGAACAAAAACGAGACGGGAACCAAAACAAGAACAATAACAAACAAATAGAGACGGGAACTAAAAAAAAAAAAACACGAACAAAATAACACACAAAAAAAACGAGACGAGAACCGAAACACGAACGAAATAACAAAACAAAAGGAGACAAACAACAAGTCACTTCTCAACCAACTACTTAACAACCATCTAACGACTTAACGACTCACGAATCACCACTTCACTCTCACCAAGGTCGTTACAGAGCGACTATCAATCATATTTTTTTTCTTAAAGGATTTTTTTTTGTGGTTGTACTAAAAAAAAAAAAAATTGTACTGTTTATTTTTCCATGATCGTTTCTTTAATTAATATTTCTCTGTTTCCTATTGTTATTTATTTATTTATTTATTTATTTATTTTATTTATTTCGTTTGATTGTGTCATTGAGTGTTTGTTTGTTTGTTTGTTTGTTTGTTTGTTTGGTTTGCTTTCGTTTGCTTTCGATATTTGAACGAAAGGGAAGAGGTGAGACAAAAACAATGATAACTAAAAAGAATGATAAAAATTACGAAGCGAGATAAACAAACAGAAGGAAACAAAAGAAAGAAGATGAAAGAAACTCACATTATTGCTGACAGAGAGAGAGAGAGAGAGAGAGAGAGAGAGAGAGAGAGAGAGAGAGAGAGAGAGAGAGAGAGAGAGAGAGAGAAAGAGAGTAACTGTGTGTGTGTGTGTTCGTTCGAGTTTGTAGAAGGATGAACAAAAGGAAGAGAAGGAGTAGGAGAAAGGGGAAGAGGAAGAGGAGGAGGAGGAGGAGGAGGAGGAGGCGTGAAGAGAAGAGCATAAAGAAGAGGAAGAAGAGTCTTATTGAGTGAGTGTGCTGAGGTGTAAGTCCGTGAGAGAGAGAGAGAGAGAGAGAGAGAGAGAGAGAGAGAGAGAGAGAGAGAGAGAGAGAGAGAGAGAGAGACAGAAAAGAAAGAAAGTGAGAATAGAGGAGGACAATAGTGACCGTATGTTCCTCCTCCTCCTCCTCCTCCTCCTCCTCCTACTCGGAAGATGTTATATGGTACAGTTATTGGTGTGTGTGTGTATGTGCGTGTGTGTGTGTGTGTGTGTGTGTGTGTGTGTGTGTGTGTGTGTGTGTGTGTGTGTGTGTGTGTGTGTGTGTGTGTTCTACTTTTTTTCCCAACATTTCTTCTAGACTGTACATTGACCCTTTCCCTCTCTCTCTCTCTCTCTCTCTCTCTCTCTCTCTCTCTCTCTCTCTCTCTCTCTCTCTCTCTCTCCGCCGCGGCTTTTGCAGAGCGGAGCAATCTCATGACAAATGAGAGAGAGAGAGAGAGAGAGAGAGAGAGAGAGAGAGAGAGAGAGAGAGAGAGAGAGAGAGAGAGAGAGAGAGAGAGCCGTAATTAGCTCAGGTAGTGAAGATGCATCGTATCGTGGTGACGTTGGCGGTGGAAGAGGAAGAGGAGGAGGAGGAGGAGGAGGAGGTGGTGGTGGGAGAGAATCAGGAGGAGGAGGAGGAGTTGGTGGGAGTGGTAGTGGCGGTGGTGGAAGAAGAAGAGGAGGAATAGGAGGAGGAGGAGGAGGAGGAGGAGGAGGAGGAGGAGGAGGAGGAAGACGAGTCATCGTAATAGCGTGACATCTGGTGCTGGTGGCGGAAGGCGCGGGCTGGAAGATGAAGAGGAGGAGGAGGAGGAGGAGGAGGAGGAGGAAGAAGAAGAGGAGGAGGAGGAGGAGGTAGCAAGAGAGAACATAAGGAGAAAGAGGAGGACGAAAAGAAGGAGGAGGAAAAATGGGAATAAAAAGGAGAAGAAGAAGAAGAAGAAGAAAAAGGAGAAGGAGGAGGAGGAGGAGGAGAGTAGATGAACAAGAATGCGAAAGAAGAGGAGAAGAGAAGGAGAAAGAATAGGACTAAGAAGGAGAGGAAGAGGAGAAGGAATAATTGAAGAAGAAGAGAGGAGGAGATTGAAAAGTTGAATATGTTAATAGGAGATATAAAAAAAAGAAAATTAAAAAGCTAAGAAGAAGAAGAAGGAGGAAGAGAAGAATAAAACTGAAAAAAAGAAAGAAGAGAAGGAAAAGAAAAACTAAGAAGAGAACAACGAACGAGAAGAAAATTATAAACAAGAAGAAACAGAGAGAGAGAGAGAGAGAGAGAGAGAGAGAGAGAGAGAGTAGGACCAGGAGAAAGAAGAGAGAGAAGAAGAGAACTAGAGAAGAGAGAAAGAGAAGGAACAGAAGGCACAGAGAAACAAAGAGAAGAAGAGGATGAGAGAGACAGAGTAGGACCAAGAAAAGAGAAGAAGAAGAAGAAGAAGGAGGCGAGGAGGAGGAAATGAGAAGCAGAGATGAGCAAATAGGACCAGAAGGAGAGAAAACAGAGAGAGAGACAGATAGATAGAGAGAGCAAGAGGAGAAGAACAGGGGATAGAACCGGAGAGGCACAGGGAGAGAGGGAGAGAGACAGCCACCTAGTCTTAAGTATTGATTCACACCTCAACCTGGCTGTCTCTATCCAATACTTTTTTTGCCTTGTCCCCGAGAGCTTGTAAATCAGGTGTGAATCATGCCACACCTCCACTCTCCCGCTGCCTCTTCCATTCGCCGCCTTGCACTCCCCGCCACCCAATCACAGGCCAGGGAAGGAGGCAAGTGGACACCGCCTATTGGTCCGTCGGGCGCAGGGGCGTGGTCTGCGTGTGAATGCGGCGTTTGATTGGGTGTGTTCAGGATAAACAGGCATATAAGCTCCGCCCCCTTCGTGTCTCTAAGCCCCGCCCTCCACAGCCTCACTCTCTCTCCGCCCCTCTCCCTCTCCCTCTCTCTCTCTCCCGCTCTCACTCCCTCTCCCAAGGATTTTGTGTTACATGCCATTAGTTTGTGTTATATTTTCATTTGTAACTTCAAAACTCCTCCTCCTCCTCCTAGTCCTCCTCCTCCTCCTCCTCCTCTTCCTCCTCGCCGCCTGCACCAGAAATGAGAGGAGGGAGAGAGGGAGAGTGGAGGGAGAATGTCATTTCCTCTCCTTTCTTTCTTATCTTCAGCGTGATAATCCAATTTGTGGGAAGAGCAGCAGCAGGAGGAGGAGGAGGAGGAGGAGGAGGAGGAGGAGGAGGAGGAGGAGGAAGATCAAGGTGAGAGGAGAGAGAGGAGAGACAGAGATGATAATAGTAACAAAATATGGAAAAAAATGTAGAGAGAGAGAGAGAGAGAGAGAGAGAGAGAGAGAGAGAGAGAGAGAGAGAGAGAGAGAGAGAGAGAGAGAGAGAGAGAGAGAGAGAGAGAGAGAGAGAGAGAGAGAGAGAGAGAGAGAGAGAGAGAGTAAGGAGGAAAGATCAAGGGAGGAGAATTAGGGAGAGGAGAATAAATAGTGGAGATGAAGGGGAGGAGAGGATGAAGAAGGAAGAGGAGGAGGAGCAGGAGGAGGAGGAGGAGGAGGAGGAAGAAGAAGAGACGCCCGCTCCTCTGAACTTACCGACACAGCCTCAGGGCACGCACACACACACACACACACACACACACACACACACACACACACACACACACACACACACAGAATCTCGTTTCAAATGATATACGTCCACGCGAGAGAGAGAGAGAGAGAGAGAGAGAGAGAGAGAGAGAGAGAGAGAGAGAGAGAGAGAGAGAGAGAGAGAGAGAGAGAGAGAGAGAGTTAAATCCCTTTCTCACATTTTCTTTAATCCTTCTTTCTTTAAAAATCCACATCACACTGGATTATCACTCCTCCTCCTCCTCCTCCTCCTCCTCCTCCTCCTCCTCCTCCTCCTCCTCCTCCTCGTGTTCTTGTTCTGGTTTTCTCTTTAATTCATCACTTTCATTATTTCTCTCTCTCTCTCTCTCTCTCTCTCTCTCTCTCTCTCTCTCTCTCTCTCTCTCTCTCTCTCTCTCTCTCTCTTTATCTTACTTTTTCCTTCTCCATTTTTCATCAGTTTACTTGTTTTTCGCTTTAGAGAGAGAGAGAGAGAGAGAGAGAGAGAGAGAGAGAGAGAGAGAGAGAGAGAGAGAGAGAGAGAGAGAGAGAGAGCGTGCGTGCGTTGTGTTTATGTAAAGGGGAGGAAAGATGCAGGAGAGAGAGAGAGAGAGAGAGAGAGAGAGAGAGAGAGAGAGAGAGAGAGAGAGAGAGAGAGAGAGAGAGAGAGAGAGAGAGAGAGAGAGAGAGAGAGAGAACCGAGACACACAGACAAACAGACAGAGAGACAGAACCTAGACACACACACACACACACACACACACACACACACTAGCATTAAATAAATATGACAACAGGAGAGAGAGAGAGAGAGAGTAGAGGTGGTGGTGGTGGTGGCGGTGGTGATGGTGGTGGCAGGGGCTGGGCGCGGACAGGTACGGAACCCCCTACCTGATCCCAGCCGCTAATTAAGGGTGATAAAACAGGTATTGTCCTCACTCACCTGGCCCACTAATGTCATTTACGTTAATTGCTCCCTGTTGATACGAAAAAAAGAGCGGGAAAGGCGAAAAAAATGAGAAAAAGACTCGAAAAGAAAAAATTTGTGTTTATTGTTTATTTTAAATCGCACGGGGGTTTCTACAATGCGAAGCGGGGGGAATTAGGAGGAGGGAAGGAAAATCAACAGTTTGCTTAGAAGTGGGGAAAAAATTGAGAAGATAAGGTGGAGTAGAGGGGAAAATGACTCACCTTGGGGGAAAAATGTGGAAAAAATTGAGAAGACAAGGTGGAATAGAGGGGAAAAATTACTCAGCTTGGGGAAAAATGTGGAAAAATTCAGAAGACAAGGTGGAGTAGAGGGAAAAATGACTTTTAGCTTGGGGAAAAGTGGGAAAAGGAGGAAAAGGAGGAAGGGAAAGTAAGGAAAAAAAGACAGCTTGCGGAAAA
>NC_087190.1:13704103-13709103 GCF_035594125.1 Scylla paramamosain
CTTTCTTTATTTATTTCTTGTCTTTTAATTTATTTTTTGTTGTTTTGTTCTCTTTTCCCCTTTTTTCCTTGTTCTTGTTCCTCTCCAAAAATTCCTCCCTCTTTTTCCTCCTTTTTCCTTCAATTATCTTACTTTCTCTCTCTTCCCTCTTTTATTCCCCTCCTTCTCCTCTCCTCACTTCCTTCATTCACCCCTTCCCTATTTCCTCCCCTATTTTCCCCTCCCAAAACTCCCTACCTCCTTTTCTCCTCCTTTTTCCCTCAATTATCTTATTTTCTCCCTCTTCCCTGCTTTATTCCCCTCTCTCTCTCTTCCTTTCTTTCGTGGTTGGTCACTTGCATTTGAAAAGAGTCATTTTTTCTTTAATCTAATTCAAATTTTTCCTCCTTTTTGCATAGATGGACAGACCTTTTGTGTGGAGGAAAGAGGGAGAGGAGAGAGGAGGGAGAGGGAGAGGAGGGAGAGGGAGGGAGAGGGAGGGAGAGTAAGGGTCAGTCAAGAGGATATATTTTTTAATAGAAAGTGTGGGGAGTGTGCCTCTTCTTCTTCTTCTTCTTCTTCTTCTTCTTCTTCTTCTTCTTCTTCTTCTTCTTCTTCTTCTTCTTTGCCTCTTTCTTTTTCGTTATAAGGTAATAATGATTAATATTTGCGTGCGAAAGTTGATTAAAGAAGGAATGATGATGATGATGATGATGATAATAATAATAATAAGAAGAACAAGAACAAGAATAAGAACAAGAACAAGAAAAAGAATTCCATCACACACACACACACACACACACAAACAAACACACACCAAATAAATAAATAAATAAAAAAATAACAATATAGAAATCAAACACCTCTTTCCCCCTTTCACCCCTTTCACCCCTTTCAACCCTTTCACCCCTTTCACCCCTTTCACCCCTTCACCCAGAACACGTACCTTTAGGCTCATCACTGCAGGAATTCGGTGTGTCAGTGTCGCGAGCATGTCCCGGAGACTCCCTTGAACCGTGTGAGCCCCGGGGTGAAGGCGAGTCTCTTCTTTCATCTAGCACCCCAATTCCTCCTCCCCCTCCACCTCCCCCACTTAGAAACGCCGTCCTGGGGTCTAGGGAGGCGAGGAGGGCTGGGGAGAACAAACTGGAGGAGGAGGAAGGAATGGAAGAGGAACACGAGGAGTCTTCCATCTTCGCTGTCTTTGCAGGTAGTGGAGAAAAAGCTGATCCACTCAGATTTGGCGTATGGGGTGGTGGAAGTTTGCCATGGGGGTCGTGGGCGCGTTGATGGGCGTCATGGTGCGTGTGGAGTGGGTGGAAGGCGGAGGGCGTGAAGGGCAGGCGTGGATCGAGGTGTGGGTGGAGAAATGGTGGAGCGGTGAAGGGGAGAAGGGGCAAGTGGGGGTACTCTGTTAGTGGTCTTAGTAAGGATGTGGTTGTGGTGCCTTCCTTCACGCTATCCGAAGCCTGGGGGAGGGGGAGAGTGGGTGTGGGTGAGGGTGAGGGGTGGGTATGGGTAGGAGGGGTGAGAGTGGGGAGAGGGTGGGGGGGTCGGGGAGAAAAAATATCATCAGTATAGTTTAATTTTTTAGTTAATTTTTTTTATTTTATCTCATTTTATAGCCATACAGTCTCTCTCTCTCTCTCTCTCTCTCTCTCTCTCTCTCTCTCTCTCTCTCTCTCTCTCTCTCTCTCTCTCTCTCTCTCTCTCTCTCTCTCTTACCTGTGTGTGGAGGGCGTGGTGGAGGCGCAGGGGGTCATGTAGGGACACCCCTTGAGTCAGCCCGAGGAGTCCAGCCCGAACGAACCCTCCGCCAGCCTCCATCTGTGGGAGAGGGAGAGAGTGAGGGGTGAGGGGAGAGGGGGCAGTGAGGCTGTGGGGAGCTGATGGGAGAATGGGAAGACTAAAGTTGGGGAAGAAGGGAGAGTGAGGGAAAATAGCGCAGGGAATGGGTGTTTGAGTGGACAGTGAGGGAGGGAGAAGGGGGAATGGGAGGGGAAAGTGAGAGTAAGAGGGAGAAGAGGGAATTGGAGGTGGTGAGGGGAGAGAGGGAGAGAGAAGTGAGGGTACGATAGGGTGATGGTTAGGCTGGGAGAGGGGAGTGTGAGGGAGAGTAAGACTGGGAGAGAAAGTGAGAGAGAAAAAGAGAGGAAGAAAAGAAGAAAAAAAGACAGACAAACAGACAGACAGACGGGAGGAAAGAAACACACACACACACACACACACACACACACACACACACACACAAACGAAAGAAAGAAAGAAAAGAAGAAAATGAAGTAAAACGTAAGAGAGAGAGAGAGATAGAGATAGAGAGAGAGAAAGAGAAACACACATGAAATTAATCTACATATTTTATCGCTCCTTACTCTTCCGTACGCACAAGGGAAGACTATCCTAGCGTGAAATATAGCTTGAAACACCTCTTTACTCCCCACAAGCACCCCAGTCACCCTGCCACAAGCACCACCATCCGTCACAGGCACCGTCACCCCCCGCTGTACCTGTCTGTGGTGACGGGGAAACTTAAAAAGCGCTTGTCATTTGTTTTAAGTGATGTTGAAACGTGTTCATTTTGTTTTTCTATAGTGTATTCATTAGTCCGTGTTTAAATTCTCTGTTTTTTTGGGTCTGTCTATCTATCAGCTGTTTCTGTCTGTCTCTCTTATTGTTCAGTCTATTTATTAAACTGTCTGTCTCAAATTGTCTCTGTTTTTGTCTATCTGTCTATCTGTCTGTCTGTCTGTCTGTCTGTCTGTCTGTCTGTCTGTTTGTCTCTCTGAAATGTATCTGTCTTTCTATCTATTTAAATTGATTGAGTCTGTCTGTGTTTGTCTGTGTTTAAAGTCTGTCTATCTGTCTATATCTCAGACTGCCTCTGCATGGCTGTCTGTTCTCATATCTCTGGCTGTCTACCTCAATAAAACACACACACACACACACACACACACACACACACACACACACACACACACAAACGCCAAAACACCCCAAAACACATCAAAACACCCCAAAACACGCCAAAAACACCCCAAAAACACCCCAAAACACACCCCAAAACACACCAACACACCCAAAACACACCAAAAACACACCAAAACACACCAAAAACACACCAAAACACACCAAAACACCTCAAAACACCCAAAAAAACACCAAAACACACCAAAACACACCAAAAACACACCAAAACACACCAAAACACACCAAAAACACACAAAAACACACCAAAACACACCAAAACACACCAAAAACACCCCAAAACACATCAAAACACACCAAAAACACACCAAAACACACCAGAAACACCCCAAAACACACTAAAAACACCCCAAAACACCCAAAAACACACCCAAAACACACCAAAAACACACCAAAACACCCAAAACACACCAAAACACACCAAAACGCACAAAACACACACAAAAACACACACACAAACACGGAAAACACGAACAAACACAAAGAAACACAAAAAAACACCAAAACATTTCAAAACACACGAAAAAAAAAAAACAGATTTAACAAACGTACTTTTCCCACGCCCCAGGTGGTAATGGGCGGATGTAATGGTGTATGGGGGCATTACCTGTCCTGCGCGCTAATTAGGTGCCGTAATGAGGGTAATGGATGTACCTGCGTGATCCACTTGTGTTCGTATGTCAGTTTTCGTGAATCCGTTGCTAATCTGGCGATACACGACTTTTGGTGGTGATGGTGGTGGTGGTGGTGGTGGTGGTGATGGTGGTGGTGTGAGTGATGGTAAATGTGTCTTTTGTGGTTTTTTTTAATGGGTGATGGAGTCTGGTTTATTTTCCCTATATGGGTGTGTTTTTAAATGTTTTTTTTGTGTGTTTTTTAAATGGTTATGTGTTATACTGTTATGTAAATGGTTTTAAATGGTTTTAGTGCGTTTTAATGGGTAAAATGGGGTTTCAAATTGGCTTTTTTTTATTCATCTGTGTTTTAAATGGTTCTTGTATATTTTAATGGGTGATGGGTATGGTTTGGGGTGTTTTATATATCGAGTGTGTGTTTTTAAATGGTACGTGTGTTTTTATTTTAAATGGGTAATAAGGTTTTTTAAATGGGTAATGCGGTTGTGTCTTTAGATTCAGTAATGGTGAACGGTTCTTTCGTGTCTTTTAATGGGTAATGGGTTTGTGTTCCCATTTCTTTATCTGCGTGTCTGTGTTTTTTAAATGGGTAATGCAGTTTGTGTTCCCATTTCTTTATCTGCGTGTATTAAATGGTTAGTCTGTGTTTTTTAAATGGGTAATGGGTTTGTGTTGTGTTGTCCTTACGTGTTTGTTTTAAATGGGTAATGGTGTTTGTGTTCGTGTTGATTTCTTTTCTTTATCTGGGTGTGTTAAATGGTTCCTTGTTTTTAATGGGTAATAATGGGTTTCTATCATATATTTTTTTCGTTTTTTTTTTCGTTTTTTTTATAGATTTTTTTTTTTTTTTTTGATGGGCGTAATTTCTCTCTTTGTTTTCCTCCTTTTCTTTTTTTTCCTTTCTTTTTTTCGTTCGTCTTTTGTTTCAGTGCGCAGTAAAACAGATGGTGATAGACAATTTTTACCTCTTCACGAGCTGGGGGTGTTTCTGATCGGTTCTCAAATAATAATAATAATAATAATAATAATAATAATAATAATAATAATAAACAGATGAAAGACGCCCATTACCCATTAAACAAGGAACCATTTAACACACCCAGATAAAGAAAAGAAAGCAACACAAACACAAACACCATTATTCATTAAAAACACACGAAAATTATTTAAAAAACACACAAATGAAGAAACACGGTGAACATTTTTTGCAAGCGATCCACTTCAGAAAAAAACCCAAATTAAATGTTACTTGAAATAGAAAAGAAAGGAGGAAAAAAAAAGTAAATAAAAATAACAGTGATTTAAAGTAACAGTTTATAAAAGTAAGGTTTTTTTTACTAGTTACTTATAAAAGACATTGAAGATTTAAGCTTGACTATTTCTTAAGTAACATAGCAATAA
>NC_087190.1:13724103-13741603 GCF_035594125.1 Scylla paramamosain
GGAGTGACTGGGAAGGAATATTTAGGTATTTATTTATATCTTTAATGAGTGGGAGTGAGTGGGAGAGGCAGCCAGTACTCCCGACCTCTCTCTCCCCTCTCACTCTCCCACTCTCACTTCACAGGGCCGACACAGAAGCCTGCCAGGATCCTGCGAGGGGGACGAGGGTTGCAGCGTGGCCTCCTTGGCACCTCCAGGGGGTCGGTGGCCTCCTCCACTCAGTACACACCCGTCCCAGCCCAGGCCAGGCTATCCCAGTGCGAGGTAGAGTGTGTGTGTGTGTGTGTGTGTGTGTGTGTGTGTGTTGGGATGATTTGTGTTGTGTTTTCTGTGTTTTGTAATTTTTTTTGTGTTTGTTTTGTGTGTTTTTTTTTTTTTTTTTTGTAATTTTTTGGTGTTTTGTAATTTGTTGATGCTGCGTTTTTCTTTTTCCTTGTGTTATGTTTGGTGTAGTGTTTTTTTTTCAGTGTTGTGTGTGTGTGTGTGTGTGTGTGTGTGTGTGTGTGTGTGTGTGTGTGTGGGTGTGTGTGTGTGTGTGTGTGTTTTGATCTACAGTACATGTGTTGCTGTTTTTCCTTGCATCATATTTATTATGGTGCATCTCATCATGTCATTTATACAAGCTAATGATGTTTTTTCCTGTGATTCTTGTGTTTTCTTGTTTTCTCTCTTTTAACATATTTTTCCTTTATTAAATACTTCTATCTTAACTTCTTCAATATCTGTCACCACTCACTCTCTCCTCACCTTCCCCAGGGCACAGACTCCCCCCAGTCCCTGTCCAGCCAACAGACGCCTGAGTCCTCCCCGGCAGCCACCCCGTCCCCTGTGCCACCCTCACCCTGCGTCTCCCCCACAGGCAGGTCTTGGGGCGGCTGGTTAGGTTAGGGGGTCTTGTGGTGTGTGTGTGTGTGTGTGTGTGTGTGTTTTTTTGAGTGGCAGGGGATTGCTCTACAGGTTAGGTTAGGTTAGGTTTGGGGAGTTTTGAAGAGTGTGTGTGTGTGTGTATGTGGTGTGTGTGCATTTACCTAGTGCTTTATGGGACAAGAGGTCTGCTGGGGCTGTTCATTTTGATATCCAACTTAGCCTTGAACCCACATATACCTTTTGCGTTGACTGTCTCCCTATCCAGACTGTTTCATACATCTACACTTAATGACACTTCTACAAGCGCTCTTCAGCCTCTCTGTCTTGAAGCGTGTGTGTCCCGAACCTTCACGTCACTTCATTCCACCTCCTCTCGACGTCCTCCACCTTTCCACACACTTACATTGCAATCAAGTTTCTTCTTTCTTTCCTTTTCCCAGCGTTTGGTAGTGTAATGTCAGTTTTTTCACATGACAAAGTCTCTAATATTTGTTACCTTCTTCATTGTCACTCTAAATTCTTTCTAACTTCCTTTTATCCTTTTTCTTGTAGGGCGACCACTTTACAACTGCAGGAGGTGAAGGTAGATTAGGTTAGGTTAAGATTAGGTTAGGTTACATTAGGTTTGGTTAGGTTAAGGTGAGGTTAGGTTTGTTTAGATTATGTTTGGTTAGATTTAGGTTTAGGTTAAGTTAGGATAAGTTAGGTTAGGTTATGTTAGGTTTGGTTAGGTCAGGTAAGATTAGGTTAGGTTACATTAGGTTTAGTTAGGTTAGGTAAGATTAAGCTAGGTTAGGATAAGTTAGGTTACTTAAAATTAGTTTAGGTTAGATTTTACTGTACCCAAGAAGCAAAAAAAAACAAATAATTTACCCATAACCCCTGATTCCTTCCCCTAATCCCTTCCTACCCCCTACCCCCACCCCCCCACAGGCAGCCACACCCACCCAAAGAGCGTTAAGATCAAACTAGGAGAAAACAACTCATATGAAGTAATACCAAGTGGCGCCCCTGGGTCCCCCTCCTCCCCCAGGACCGATGGGGAGGGGGAGGCGGAGGAAGTGGAGGAGACGGAGGAAGAGGAGGAGAAGTCGACGGAGGAGTTTTTCTTTGACAAGGGCGGAGGAGGGAGCGAGGAGGAGGGCGCCCTTTTGAGGAGCATACAGGAGAGGCAGAAGGAGATGGAGGAACAGAACAAGAAGAGGAAGGAACTGCTGATCAAGGCCATTGCTGACAGGTGAGAGAGAGAGAGAGAGAGAGAGAGAGAGAGAGAGAGGGGGGGGAGTTTTCATTATCCTATCTTTATTTTTCTTATATTTTATTTCTGCTTTCCCATTCTATACCATGTCATCTTATTAATTACATCAACACTGTCAATTTAGAGAGAGAGAGAGAGAGAGTGCAAGTTTTCATTCCCATATCTTTAATTTCTCATATATTTTAGCATTATCTTCCCATTTCATATCATGTCCCATCACTAACTTCAGCATCATCAATTCTTACTTTCCTCCTCCTCTTCCTCCCACTCCCCACACCTCAACATCAATAATTATATAAACTACCATTAATTCTACACTTTTACTAATTACCTTCCCTCTAAGTATGTAAATAATCCTGAAAACCCTTGAAAACTCCCCATTTCTTTCCTTCCCAGTCACTCACAGCCCCTTGAAAACATCCCTTACATTCCTTCCCATTACTGAAAACCCTTGAAGACATCCTTAAGCTCCCCATTTCTCTCCTTCCCAGTCACTCCCAGTTTGTAAGACCCTTGAAAACATTACTAAATATCCCTAACAAGCCCTGAAGAACACTGAAAAACATCACCAAAACATCTGGTCTCCCCATTCTTTCACCCTCACACAATGCCTCATCCCCTGCTAGTCCCTCTATTCACCTCTCCTAGTCTTGCCAAGCATTTGAAACTACTGATATCATCCCAGAACACCCCTGCCTCCTCTCACAGCCACTCACAGTCACTCTCCCCACCTCTCACTACCTCTTACCTCCTGCAGGAGTCGGCGAACACAGTCGGAGGCTCAGAAGCTCAAGCATATCCAGGCAGAGTTGGCACGGTTGGACTCCCTTCTCTCCTCCGATGTGTCTATCCTGAGGGACCAGATTGAGAGTGCCAGCCAGGACTTCAATGAGGCTCAGTGAGTGATTGGGGGTTGGGGATCTACAGGGTGGGGTCGGGGGGGGTGTCTAGGGTGTTGTGTGTGAATGTGTGTGTGTGAAAGTTGTGGTTTGGAATATTTTTTCTCTTTCTCCTTTTTTCTCTCTTGTTTTCTTACTTTTTTGTGTGTTTTTGTGTCTTGTTGTGTTTGTTCCTTCTCCATTGGTAAGTGTTGAAAATAAATAGATAAAAAACAGGATTTTCAAAGATAGTCTTCTCACTGGCTGATCTCACCCAGTGGCAGAAGGAGGCACAGAAGGTCAAGAGAGAATCACCGAGGCTAAAATGCAGAATGTTACAAAATAAACTAAATAAAAAACCCACAAATTTCAGAGACCGTCCTCTCACTCGTCCACTCACAAGGAGATAGATTTAGTGGTGCACCTGCCAGACAGCCACCCTCTCACTTGCCCCTCTCTCCCACCCACAAAAGGAGATAGAAAAGATAGATTCAACCACAACAAACCCAGACATTTCACCCACACACCCACCAATAAACGTCAAGCTCACTCTCCCACACTCCCACACTCACCCACCCTCTCACCGGCAGGAAGAGGTACGAGAGGGCCGAGAGGGAGTTTATCGAGGCCAAGCTCCAGCTGTTTAACCGTCTAGAGCGCAAGGAACTGCTAACCGAACACCTGTGTCGTATTATTGAGGCCAATGAACGCAGGAAAGCTGTGAAATTGTCCGAGTTGATGGCACAGCTGGAGATGGTGGACTGCGTGGGGGACCTGCCTGCACCCCCACCCCCCTCCCAGGTACTGTGTGGGAGGCAGAGAGGGAGGGATGGCTGTATTGATATTAGGTCTTTTATTATGGTTTTGGAGAGGAATGGGATGATTGGAGTATGTGTGTGTGTGTTTGTGTGTGTGTTTGGGGAGAAGGGACAGATTGGCTTTCTCACTTTAGTTTATATAGAAATAGAGAGATATATAGTGTAATTAGTAAAGATAGAGACAGGCAAATAGATGTAGACAGACAGACACAATGCTCTTCTTAATATAGTTTATGAGATGAAAGAGAGATAAAGAGAGACCAAACCTAACCTAACCAAACCTAACCTAACCTAACCTAACCAAACCCCAGCCCTACACCACCACACCCAACCTAACCTAACTCAACGAACCCCACAGTGCCTGCCACAGCTTGCCTCCCTGGACGAGGTGACCTACGCAGCCTGCACAACCCTCAAGCACCCACATAAGGCCACACAGGCACTGCAGGCTGGCTTGGCACGGGTCAATGGAAACTTGAGTGTGGAGGAGATCAGGAAAGCCACGGAGATGACACAAAAGGAGGAGGAGGAGGAGGAAGAGGTAAAGGAGGAGGAGGATAAGGGGGAGGAGGAGAAGTGTGTAGGGAAAAGGAAAGAAGAAGATGAGGAGGAGAAGAAAGAGGAAAGTTAGGAGAGAGAGAGGAAGAGGAAGATAAGAGGAAAGATTTAGTGAAAGAGTAAGGTGACTAGGAGGAGGAGAAGGAGGAAGAGGAAAGAAAAAGAAAAGAAATATAAAGGGTTAAGTTTGTTTATTGTTTTTGTTATTGAGAGAGAGAAGAGAGAAAAGAGGAGTAGGAGAGAATGAAGGAAGAAGAGAAAAGAGGAGAAAAGGATTAAAAGTGTATAAGATTAGTTAACAAAATACTTCCATTAGTAAGAGACAAAAGAAGAGGAGAAATGAAAGTAAAAAAGAAGAAAAGAATGAAGATAAGAAGAAACCAGTGATAGATTTAAGTAACGAAATGCTTCCAATATTCAGAAAGAAATGAAGAAGAAGAAGAAGAAGAAGAAGAAGGAAGAAGGAGAAGAAACTATAATAATTCCATCCATTATTTCCAGCTTTCATTGGTGCATTTAGGTGCTAACAATAGGCCTATGTCTGTATGTCTGTCTGTACGCATGTATGTTTACCACTGTATATGTATGTATGTGTGTGTGTATGTGTTTGTGTGTTCAGTTCCTAAGAGAAGATAATGTAAAAAAAATAGGCTTATGTATGTTTGTGTGTATGTTTGTGTGTTATTGCTTATTTAGTTTATAAGTGAGGCTTGAATAGCTTACTTTTTATACTACACTACTACCTATGTGTATTTCTAAAAAAGTGTTTGTATCCGTAAGTGCGTGCCAACCCGTTAAAACAGCCGTGTGTGTGTGTGTGTGTGTGTGTGTGTGTGTGTGTTAGTAGCAAATAGATGGAAGGAGTTTGATTATATGCATAAGTGTTTGTGTGTGTGTGCATGTGTGCGTGTGTGTCGCTGCCTACCTTCCTTTCTGTACCTGCCAGTGCTGCGCTATGCTGTGTTCAATGTGCCTTTTGAACGCTTGGGGCTGTGGGGCTGTGGACTGACAGGGACTCGGGGACTAGGGGACTGAGAGACTTGGAGTGTTCGAGACTGTTGGGCTGAAAAATTAAGAAACTGCAGGTTGAAAAATTGTAGGACTGAGGGACTGAGAGAGAGTGATGAGGGACAGAGAGAGTGAGAGATTGAAAGACTGACATTTTAAGGCAGAGATTGTAGGATAGAGACTGAGAAGCTGTAATTAAGAGATTGTAGGGCAGAGACTAGCTGGAGAGACAGAGAGAGAGATTGTCGAGCTGAAAGATGATGGAATTATTAAGTAACTAAGAGATGGAGAGACTGTGGGGCTGAGAGACAGAGAGATGGAGAGACTGTGGGACTGGGACAGAGAGATGGAGAGACTGTGGGGCTGGGACAGAGAGACAAAGAGACTGTGGGGCTGAGAGACAGAGATGGAGAGACTGTGGGATTGGGACAGAAAGATGGAGAGGACTGTGGGATTGGGACAGAGAGACAAAGAGACTGTGGGGCTGACAAGTGCATATTAGTTAAACAAGCTCAGGTTTTCGAGTTCACTCAAAAAACTATGCAAGCGCTTTTGTTTGTATGTGTGTGAGAGGAGAGAATAGGAAAGAAACACATTTTTTGAACTTTCGCACAAAAAGGAGAGAAAAAGTTTGCCATTTCAGGAGAGAGAGAGAGAGAGAATTTTTTATTTTTTTTTTTTGAGTAGTTACAGAAAGTTTAATGTATATCAGAATATTTGTCACTATACAGTCTGTGTACTTAACTGTGACGTGCTTAGCTAACGTGTGTGTGTGTGTGTGTGTGTGTGTGTGTGTGTGTGTGTGTGTGTGTGTGTATGGTAACAAACAGCAAGGAAGTGTGAAAAAAAACTACACTATTTGCTTCATATTGTTACCTGCTTCATTTAAGTCAGGTTCATTTTAACCTCAATATAACTGAAGATTCCTGCAAGTGTGATAAGTGGTTCAGGCCTCAGTGTGTTCTGCAGTGTGGCTGAAAGGAGCTGCGGAGCGACTGCGGTGCCAAATATTTGTACTTTTGTAGCTAGCTAGACACACGCAAGGTTCCTGTGTTTAAATGTTCTTTGTTCCCATGTGACCGTTTTGAAAGGCCACAGAGATGATTGGCCAGCTTCTCAGCGGTGTTTTTTTTGCAGTTGATGGTAAAGAACGCCTGTTAAAACTTACAGTAGTCTTGAAAACACCCTTGGAAACCTTGGTAACTCAAAAAACTTACAATTTGTCAGGTTCTCAATGATGTTTTTCCCAGATTTTAGTACGACGCTTGTTAAATTTCCACTAGAGTCTTGAAAACATCCTTGGAAACCTTTAGAACTCCAAAAAACTTAACATCTGCCAGGTTTTCAAGGATGCTTTTTCCAGATTATAATACAACACTTGTTAAACTTCCACTAGTCTTGAAAACACCCTTGGAAACCTTGATAATTCTTGAAAACCCCAAAAAAACTTACATTTGTCAAATTCTCAAGGATGTTTTTCTCTAGATTATAGTACGACACTTGTTAAACTTCCACTAGAATCTTGAAAACACCCATGAAAACCTTAACAACTTCCATTAGAATCACAAAAAACACCCCTAAAATCCCCAGTAACCTTAATTTTGTGGGTGTTTCTCCAATTAATACTGCAGAACACTTATTAAACTACCACTGGCATCTTGAAAACACCCTTGAAAACCCCAATAACTTCCACTTGTCAGGGTGCAGTGGGAGAGAGATAAGTTAGGTGCAGTGCTCTTTGGCAGTGTTGCAAAGAGGAAGTGTTGCAGTGTTGGTTAGCCAGGACAGTGTTGTATCATTATTCTTGTTTGACTATTTTTGTTTTGTTCATTATTGTGTTCTTGTGTATTGTATTTTGCACTCAACACTTCACTTTTGGCTTGTTAATTTGTGTTCTTTCACTGTGTTGGGAGTTATGTTAGGAGTGTTGCTATATCTATCTTTTATTTTTATTGATTACTGTGTCGATGCATATTGAATTACCAACCCAGCACTCACCTCGTAACCCTTTCACTGCAACACCAAACGCACGTAACAAAATTACAATCTTTACAAACACAAACAACAACAGCTAAAAAATAAAAAACCACAAACTACCGCATTCCCACCAACCACAACAATTAAACTCAACACAAATCAAGTAACCAGGGGCGGACATTTGACAGAGCTGTAAAAGGGACATCAGGATTCCAGGCAAGGTTACAGGGGATGAATGCTGTAGTGTACCCTGCCAGCTCACCCAACAACACTGTAAACTCTGCATGTGGGTGTACTTTACGAAAATATACAGGAACATATTTAAAAGTGCACAAGTCTAACAGTTACAAGTATTCCCGTGTATATGAGTTTTGTAACATACACAGGTAAGGGGGAACAGTGTTGGTGGGTAGGGAACAGTGCACATCTAGGAGTCTTCAGGCCCCTGTGATACCCTAGGCTGTCTGTAATGCCTTGACTTGTGTGTAAGGAGGAGGAGGGAAAAGAAGATAGGGAAAGCAGGAAATAAGGAGGGAAAGAGGAAATGGAGGTAATTATGGGATTCTGTTCATTGAGTTAGGAATAATATTGATAAGGATTTTTTTCTTCTTTTTTTGTTTTTGTGTGTTTCTCCTCTCCTTCTTCTTCTCTTCATAGTTCTCTCTCTCTCTCTCTCTCTCTCTCTCTCTCTCTCTCTCTCTCTCTCTCTCTCTCTCTCTCTCTCTCTCTCTCTCTCTCTCTCTCTCTCTCTCTCTCTCTCTCTCTCTCTCTCTCTCTCTCACACACATCAGTGGTGCTTCCTGGAAAAAAAAAATCAGGGTTGTGTTTATAATGAGATTGAATTTCTAAGTTGTGTTTTCTGTTGTGTTGTAACTTGTAAGGGAAGGGAAATATGTAACACTGTATTGCATTCTTTCTCTTATTGTTACAAGTTAGTGAAGATTATTTATTATTGAGGGGAGGGGCTGTGGGAGGGACTGTGGGTTTGTTAACATACTGTGGGGGACATACTGTGGGTCTGTGGGCTGAGAGAGAGAGAGAGAGTTATATTAGTAAAGTAACTGTTTTGACAAGATGTGTGTTTTGAGAGAGAAAGAGAGAGAATATTATTAGTAAAAAGTTAACTATTTCTTCAAGTTATCTAAAGTGTTGATATGCTGGAGAGAGAGAGAGAGAGAGAGAGAGAGAGAGACACACCATTCAACATTCAATTCATCGTATTTGACAAGCTCTCCAGATAACAATACTGATGGTGGTATTTCATCTGACTGGTGCTGGTTAAAAAAAAAATAATAATAATAATAGCAGCAATTGGCATAAGCTTTAACTAATACACAAACCCCTTAATTGTAAACACGAGCGTAATATAATGGTAAAGATCATGGATTTTGGATATTGTAGGCCTAGGAACAAGTTACTACTGTGTGTGTGTGTGTGTGTGTGTGTGTGTGTGTGTGTGTGTGTGTGTGTTTTGGATACCGTAAGCCTAGGAACAACAATTAGTACTACCACCACTACTGCTACTGTGTGTGTGTGTGTGTGTGTAAATAGCCAAAGTGCTCAATTTAGTTGAGTTTGCTTCAAGATCGCCTCCCGTTTTCTTTTCCTTCGTCTCGGTGTCTCGTGAAGAAAACGACGTGTGTCCTCTTGTCTCGTCCTCGCTGGAAAATAGGAACAGAATTAATTTACTGAGAGAGAGAGAGAGAGAGAGAGAGAGAGAGAGAGCAGCTGAAATAAATGTACTAAAAGTTCAAAATATACGGATTAAAAAAAAATAAATAAACTACGAATAATTGTATGTAATTCCTAATTGTTAATTGATTGTTTGTGAAAGTGATTTTTGGGGAGAAATAATTGATTGTTAATAAATAAATAACCAAAAAAACACTATTATTATTATTATTATTATTACCTCAGTTTATATTGCATGAAAATATTTACTTACGATCTTCTAAAGGAGAACACAAAGGAAGACCAAAGACTTGTAGGTCTACGCGGCTCTGGCTGTTTGGAGAGAGTAGTAGTAGTAGTATTAGTAGTAGTAGTAGTAGTAGTAGCAGTAGCAGTAGTACTAGTAGTAGTAGTAGAACACCCTTTGTTCGTACTCCTTCACTTAAAAAAAAACAAGGCGTAGAGAGAGAGAGAGAGTGAACAATACCACTAGTATCTCACACACACACACACACACACACACAATAGAAAATAATCAGACACACACACCCACACGCAGACACAGAATAAAAAATAATGACAGAAAGAGAGAGAGAGAGAGAGAGGATAAAAAATAATCAGAGAGAAAGAGGATTAAAAAAAAATTATCAGCTCATTAAAACGACAAAAAAAAAAAAAAAAAAAAAAGCGCCAACTCGGTGAGAATACTTCCGTGAAGCACAGCGCGCCACACAAAGCACGCTGCTATCTGTGCCTTGCCTATCAGGGTGGGCGTGGCGAAAAGGGAGGCGAAAGCAAATAAAGATGTCAAAAAATAAAGCTGGCCTCATTTCTAGTATGGCTGTAACTGCAAATAAAGTATATAAACATAGATAATAATAATAATAATAGTAATAGTAATAATCTCATTTAGAACACGACTAGAAATAAGATAGATGAAATAAGTAAAAAGAAAAGCTGGCTCATTTTAAACACACGAACTTCATCAAAATAGAATGACGAATGAAAGTAAAATGATCAACAGAAATAATAGAAGCAGACATAGAACAGTATAACAAAATAACCGCAGCAATAAAAGACAACATAAATCGTACACGTAACTTTACAATTATCGAACATATCAACAGCAGAGAATTACGACAAAATAAAATAAAAAATAAAACAAAAAGTTTCAAAACGTACAATAATTAACGGAAAACTATTTGAAAATATGAAACTTAACAAAACCTTTTTATCATTTCCTTAACGCTTGTGATTAGGGACAAAAGCGAGAGGAAAGCGTGGATTAATAATTAATTTCGAGGCTAAGACCGCATTCCCTTTCCGTCCCTCGGCGCTATCGTACACGAGGTAAAAGTGTCGTACGCGAAGGATCTTAACATTGCAGTGTATGAACATAACACATCTCACCGCTTCACCATGCCACGCTATCTTCATTCCTCCGTCCCTGCGTTACCGTGTGCTGTCCTCGTCCACCACACACCACAATAAACCTCCAAGCAACACCACACACCATCATATCTCCATCAACACCACCACACACCCTTATACTCCACTATACACCAACACAGCCCACCACGCATCACCACACGCCCTAACAAAGCCTCCACACATCACCACACACCTCCACGCAACACAAGAATACTCACTGCGACACCCGGAACCTTGAGAAACTGCCGGAAATAAGAGTTTTTGCCTACCAGCACCATCACTACCTCCTTCCGTCGCTCTCTCTGGTCCTCTGCGGCTCTGCGTGGACGGTCCGAGCAGGAAGAAGTGTTGCCAAATATGTGTTAACTCTTCAATTTTCTGATTTTACACAATATATATTTTCTGTTCACTTATTATTTTGTTGTATTTTTGACTAAGATGTTTGTGAGTTGACGTAATACGGTTTATATTTGACGTGTCTGTTCTTCTATATTCTTATTTCTAACCTCTGTTAATATTTACCTTCAATGATGTGGTTTGTCTAACTTAACTAGTGTTTTAGGTTATGAATGGGTGAATATTGAGTCGGTGGATCGCTGAGTGGCTGGGTGAGTGAAGGGTATGGGTGATAAGGCGTGTGGATGAGGTGTGGATGGCGGGTTTGGTGTAGGTAAGTAAGTGGGTGGATGGATGGGAAAGTGGTTGGATGGATGAGTATGAATGAGTGAATAAGTTAATGGAGGGACTGTGGATAAACGGGTGGATAGATTAGTGGGTGGTTGTGGCTGTGGATAGGTAGGTCAGTGTGTAGTGGAGCTTCTTATCAAACACACACACACACACACACACACACACACACACACACGATAAAAATAATCAGAGAGAGAGAGAGAGAGAGAGAGAGAGAGAGACAGAGAGAGAGAGAGAGATCCATTATACCAGCGTTACATTATCAACTTATTAAAACGAGGAGAAACAAAAAATCATTGACAATACCTCCCGCCCCGGGCTCGCCTCCCCCGTGGCGCCTGAAGGGAAGTACAGCGCGCCACACAAAGCAGGCTGCTATCTGTGCTATCACTGTCAGGGTGGGCGTGGCGATAAGGGAGGCCAAAGCAAAGAAAAATGTCATAAATGAAGCTGGCCTCATTCCTAGTATGGCTATAACCGCAAAAAATGTAAATAGATAAATGGATAAATAAACAAGTAATAGGTGCTTTAAGCTGCGGTTGGTTAGGTTCTAATTTTTCAACGCGTCGCAGACCGGATGATACGGAGCCCGCCGTTCTTACTGATGTTCTTGGCAGGGGAAACTTTTAGCATTGCGCAATATTGCATCATACTTGCACGAAAACGATTCAAAATGTGTATCATCATTCTTGCTCTTACTTAATCAAGTTAAGCTTTAAAGAGGACCAAGGCAATCCTTATTTTTGTAACATACACCAGCCTCCATGATCAAATTAAATTTAAATGAGCCGGAAACCTTCGCTCACATGCGGGTAAGTCAAAATATGCAAAATCTGGCAAAGCGGTGAGTCTGACGAAGAAATTTCACAGGATAACAGATGCGCCGTCAGAAGTTCCCTGCAGTGAGGCGTTTCCCACACTGAAATCGCAAGTTTTATATGCGATGGACACCCAAAGGTGCTCCTGGCCAAACCATCGTTGTACCCACCCGGGCCAGGCGGAGCGCAGGGGTGTAGACATGTATGGTAGCAAAATTAGAACCCCCAGTATTACAAAATAACAACAATAGAAGGAAACAGATTGCACACGTAACTTTACAAATATCGAACATATGAACCGCTGAAAACAAATGTTCCCAGGTGTACGATAATCAAAAAATCATGAAATTCAATCAGATCATCTCTTATCAGAATTTCAGTAACGCCTCTGATAAGGAACACGAGAGAGAGAAGGCGTGGACCGATTTACACCGATACTAAAACCGCATTCCCTCTTCGTCCCTCGCCGCCGTCGTACCGGAACAGAGAGTGTCGTACCCGAGGAATTAATAAGGTTGTTTTTTTGTATTACGTGAGGAAAAGGAGTAAGGAAATAGAAAAAGATGGATGTTGAAATGTTAAAGACGCCATCTGGAATCTTGAAACTATGGGAAATTGTGAGTAATTACTATTGTTATTGTTATTATTAAAGTAGTAGTAGTAATAGTAGTAGAAGTAATAGTAGTAGTAGTAGTAGTATGATTTATTACTACTACTACTACTACTACTACTACTACTACTACTACTACTATTACCACTACTACTACTACTACTACTACTACCACCACCACCACTACTACTACTACTACTACTACTACTACTGGACACAATTATTTTCTTCCTTAAACCTCTATCTCTCTCTCGTACATCTCCTTTCACCTTCACAAACAATCACATTCACAACCACTTTCATAATCAGTCACTTTCACAACTCGCCATTCACACTCACACTCTCTCTCTCTCTCTCACTACCGCAGGCCCTGAACATCATCATCATCAGCGTCACCATGGGGGTCGACTTGTTCTCCTTCGGCAGTATTGGCAAGACTTTCTTCTGTGGTGGCGTGTACATCATGGCCCTGGTGGTGTCATCCCTGCTGTTCCTCACCTACCTCAGGGGCGGCGCCAGGGACCTGCAGAAGACGACCTTTGTGAGTCAGAGTTGCGGGTGTCACGGGGGCGGGTGGTGGGTGGGTGGTGGGTGGGTGTTGAGTGGTTGGGTAAAGACGGGGAGGTATACTGAAAGGATGAGGGAGGAAGATGATAATAATGATGAGGAGGAGGAGGAGGAATAGGAGGAGGGAGAAAGAAGAGGAAGGATTAGAAAGGAGGCGGAGGAAGAAGAGGAGAAGAGGAGAAAGATAAAGGACAGAAGAGGAGAAAGTGTAGAAAGAAAGAGGAGGGGAAGAAAAAAAAAAAAAGAGGATGGAAGAGGATGAAAAAGGAGGAGGAGGAGGAGGAGGAGGAGGAGGAAGATAGAGATAATTTGAGGAGGACAGTAGATAAGAAGGAAATGTCTTTTTTTTTTTTTATGAAGGAAGGGCACCGGCCAAGGGCAACAAAACTGCAATAAAAAAAATAAATAAATAAAAAAAAAGGCCCACTGAGTTGCCGGTCCCCGAACTGTCGAAATCGGTGGTCAGAAATTACAGGATAAATGTTGAAACCTCCCTCTTGAAAGTCATAGAAAGGAGGAAATACAGAAGCAGGCAGGGAGTTCCAGAGTTTACCAGAGAAAGGGATGAATGACTGGGAATACTGGTTAACTGTTAAATTAGAGAGGTGGACAGAATAGTGGTGAAAGAAAGAAGAAAGTATTGCGCAGCGAGACCGCGGGAGGAGGGGAGGCATGCAGTTAGCAAGACCAGAAGAGCAGTTAGCATGAAAATAGCGGTAGAAGATAGCTAGAGATGCAACATTACGGCGATGTCTGTCTATCTGTCTATCTATCTACTACAACCACCACCACCACCATCACCTCTAACAACAACCCACACCTCCCATTCAGTCTCTCACTCCTCTCACTATCTACCTCACTTTCTCTCGCCAGGAACTGAAAGCGAACTTTGTGACGGCGTGCCTAATGGTGAGCGCTGCGGGCCTCACCATACACGCGGGGATTCAATATGAGGACCTCCTGAAGAAGAATGCTGACGCAGGGAAGGCTGCTGGCTCCCTGGCGGTGTTCAATGCCTTACTGTACTTCGCTGATGCTCACTTTGCCAGGAAGAATTTAGAGTAGTGAGTGTCGTGGTGGTGGTGGTGGTGGTGGTGGTGGCGTAAAAGTGTGTTGGGGTGTGGATGCTTTGTGGAGTGTGTGTGGATGTGTTTGGATTAGTAGGGAGTGTTTTGGAGTGTGTTTGGATGTGTGTGTGTGTGTGTGTGTGTGTGTGTGTGTGTGTGTGTGTGTGTGTGTGTGTGTGTGTGTGTGTGTTTTGGAATGTTTGGGTGTGTTTGGAATGTTTGTGTGTTTGGGCGTGTTTGGGGGGATGTTTGAGGGACAGTATGGTGTTTTAGTTGTGGTGGTGGTGGTGGTGGTGGTGGTGGTGGTATCTTATTTCCCCTCTCCCCACGTACTCTCACACACCTCCCTCCCTCTCTCCCTCTCACAGAAGCTGATAAGTGAATTCCCCGCTCTCCCTCTCTCTTCTCCCAGTACATACTCTCATTCTCTCTCTCACTTATACCTCCCTCTCTCTCTCTCTCTCTCTCTCTCTCTCTCTCTCTCTCTCTCTCTCTCTCTCTCTCTCTCTCTCTCACTCACCCACCTCCCTTCCTCACGCACACCTCTAAATTTCACCCCTCACCCATTTCTCCTCCACACTCACCCTCACTCCTACACCCCACTTTAACACCCTCCCCTCTCTCTCCCTCTCTCTATCTCAGGAGGTGATGGTGAACCTGGTGGTGTCAGTGTTGATGGTGGCTGCAGGGGCGGTCACCATACAGGCTTCCTTTCACATCACCTTCCCTGACAGGACCCCCGCTGAGGCTGGCAAGACGGGAGGCTCCTTTGCTCTCATCAACGCCGTTTTCTATGGTATTGACGCTTACTTCGCCAGATTCAACGGGGAGTGAAGTGTCTTTTTTTCTTATTAAAGGTTTCTGACGTGGACTAAAATTTTTCTCGTTTTCCTTTTGTTTTTCTGTCATGGATTAAACTTTGACTTTTTTTCTTTTCGTTTTCTGCTCTTGTTTATTTTTCCTTTGCTGTTTAGCTTTTTATTACGTATTTTCCTGTCGTTTTTAAAGTTTTACTATTTCTACACGCTAACCATCCAGGCTAACCATCCACACGCTAAAGATGTACCCACAGGCAAGTAAGGACAGGTAGGAACAGACTGTTAAGCATCACGGAAGTTGTCTTTTGTTTATTTAGCACAAGACACTTCCCTGTTGTTCGTCTGAAGAAATATCGCCACTTAACACAGCAGCAGGCGCCGTCCTGATCACGTGGTGCTGATGCAAATGCCGATCTTATGCCTACGCCCGCTGTATGTAGCGGGTGGCACCTTCCGAGGCGGAGAGAGGGAGTGACGCTCATTGCCAGTGGCTGCGTCAAGGGAGACCTGACGAGCGGCGGAGGGACACATCGAGACTGCTAGCGTGGCTCTTGTTGGTCTCTGTGCTGTGTTAGTGTGTGCACAAAACTCTAAACAAACTCTAGTGTGGCATCGCTGCTTCACTGATAGCAAGGTACAGTGACCTTTTCCTGCCGCCTCTTCAGCAACCACAGACGCAGACACAGTGGCGTATTCCTAACGTCTCTCAGTAATCAGAGACGTAACACCACTAAACTTCCCCCACGTTGCTGCATTATCCTATAACGAGTGAACTGTCCTGTTGTTGGTGTGAATAAATCGTGTATACTGACAAAAAAAAATAAATGAATAAATAAATAAATAAATAAAAAAGCTAATACGTGTTATAAGGTCAATCAATTTTGTAGAATGATTTTTCGGTCTTCCTTTGTGATCCACAGTGCCCGCTAAACCAGGGACGCTGAGTCAACCTTGATAGCTTGCTACTGCTACTTCTACTACTACTACTACTGCTACTACTACTACTACTACTACTACTACTACTACTACTACTACCACCAATAACAATAACATCAATGAAATATTAATAACATTTAATCAAATAAAAACAACAACAACAAAAGTAAAAAAATAATTATATATAATCTAAAAGAATAATATTACCACTCTCTCTCTCTCTCTCTCTCTCTCTTTCCATGCCGGTGTTGTGTGCGTGTGTGTGTGTGTGTGTGTGTGTGTGTGTGTGTGTTTAAGGGCACTAACCTAACTTAAATGAACCTAAAGTACCACAATGCCTAAGGACACTCATGTAACCAACACAATGTAACCTTATCAGATATGTATACAGTATTTAAAAGGCCTGCCACGCTCCAGACGCTGCTCAGACTGCTGTAAGGAGCCGTACGAACACAAACTCTACCACTGCATTGTCTTGCCAACGTAATATTGCAGTAAAATTAATCAGGTAATAGTCAGGTGAGTGAGTTGATGAAGTGGTGTGTGGATGCGTGGATGGATGAGTAAGTGGATGGGTGAGTGGGTAGTTGGATGGTTAGATGGGTGAATTGGAGTATGGATGCATATTTGGATGGGTGGGTGGATTTGTGAGTGGCAGGGTGCGTGGAGGGTGTGGGTGACAGGGTGTGTGGGTGAGGTGTGGATAGATGGGTGGGCTAATGGAGGTGGGTGAGTGAGTGGCTGAGTCGGTGGAGTTATGGCTGAGAGTGGGTGACTGTGAGTGGGTGGATATGGCTAAGAGGCTGAGTGGATGGGTGGATGTGGTTGAGTAAGTAGATGGATGGCTTGGTGAGCATTGTATTAGTGTGTGCAGATTCACATGTTGCCTTTACGAAACTTGTAATGCAGGACTCATATTCTGAAACACTCCTACGCCTCACCTCCACTTTCATAAGGCTCTAGTTGAAGTGACACGAGTTTTTAAGTGTATTTTTACGGTTCTAGTGGCAGATTAGCAACATTTATGCACTACTGGCAGAAGAAACAGTCTTGAGAATCCGGAATAGAGGCCCAGACGTCTGAGTCTAGAGAGATTTTGAGGATCAGGTAGTTTGAAGGCCAAGCGTCTCGAGCACCAAACGTCCTGAGGCGTATTTGCACTCAGGCCGAGGTGTCTTGGGGTATCACCTGACCTCAGTACCGTCCGCCCCAGTACCAAGTGACTGTAAACCCCGAGTGCATAGGGAGCTTCGCAAGACTAGGCAAGTGTATGGATGGGGTTAGGTAAGAATAAGTAGGTATGTTTTATAATAGGGACTGGTACCTGTAGATCTGATGGCTACCTGCACCAAATTTTGTATTCTTGCTGTTATGATTGGTTACAGTAAAGGGTTGCATAAGTTTACAGTGTGTTTATACTATTGAAGAGGTGAATCGCTGTTAGAACACATACACACACACACACACACACACACAACGTCAATGCGAGCTTTTAAAAGGTTGAACAAATATATGGATGGGGATGAGA
>NC_087190.1:13756603-13764103 GCF_035594125.1 Scylla paramamosain
GAGGCAGGGAGAGGCAGGGAGATTGTGGGATAAAGTGTGATGGGAGTTAGATTCAAGATGGCGTGTATTTAAGAAAATGTATGGTGATTTATTTATTTATTTATTTTATTTTATTTTTTTGAGGGAATTGAAGAGAGGGAGGGTGAGAGATAGAGAAGCGAGGGAGAGTGAGGGGAAAGAGAAGTGATATTTCCCCTTTCACTGCCTCTCTTTCCCCTCTCACACACTCTCCCAGCCCAGCCCTCTCACTTCATCCTCCCCTCCATTAATCTAAACCCAAAATCCACTCCCCCTCCTCCTCTTCTTCCTTCTACACTTCCTCCGCTAGCTCTCCCTCCCCCTCTCACAACCCCAACAATTCACTCTTATTCTTCCACCTCTCCCTTTCCACTTTCCCACTTACTCTTCCACTTCATTACCTTCCTAAACACTCCTCCTTCTTCTCCTCCTCCTTTCACCCACACCAACACCCTCCCCTTCCTTCCCCTTCCCTTCCCCTCACTCTTCCAGCCTCTCACCGTCTCTCCCTCAGCTGTGAAGACCCAAATATATTTCCTGTGTCCTCCTGCAGGGTGAACAGGGGGTGAGGGGGTCCTGCCCACTTGAAAGACTTATCCTCGAGGTCCCAGTCATCGGGGTCCTCGACGTAGACGCGCCCTAGTGCAACGTCCGCGCCCCCGCCCTGTGTGAAGGAAGGTAGGAGAGGTCAGGTTGGGTTGGGTTAGAATAGGTTAGGTTACGTTAGGTTAGGTTAGGTTAGGTTAGGATAAGTTAAGTTAGGTTAGGTTAGGTTAGGTTAGAATAGGTTAGGTTAGGGTTAGGTTAGGGTTAGGTTAGGATAGGATAGGTTAGGTTAGGGTTAGGTTAGGTTAGGTTAGGGTTAGGTTAGGATAGGATAGGTTAGGATAGGATAGGTTAGGTTAGGTTAGGTTAGGTTAGGTTAGGTTAGGATAGGATAGGTTAGGTTAGGTTAGGTTAGGATAAGTTAGGTTAGGATAGGTTAGGTTGGGTTAGAGTAGGAGAAACCGGCAGAGAGAGAGAGAGAGAGAGAGAGAGAGAGAGAGAGAGAGAGAGAGAGAGAGAGAGAGAGACCGAGAGAGAGAGAGAGAGAGAGAATAAACAGACATGGAGAAACACAAAAAAACAGAGAACAAATAAAAAAAAAAATAATAATAACAAAAACAAACAAAACAAACACACAAACACGAACATCAAAACAAAACAAGACAAAAAACACACCCACCACCTATCCCACCCCCCTACCCACCCCCTCTCCCCTCTCCCCTCTCCCCTCTCACTCACCTGCACCTTCCACACCCTGACCACCTTCCTGCCTGGTTTCATTGGGTTATCATTTACGTCCTCAACCACAACTGTAACGGGGTAGGAGGCAACCCGCCCCCCCGCGTCACCCACCACCACCTCCACCGTCACCTCCGCTCTCTCCTCCCTGTCCAGCTCCATCCGGTTCCACACCTCCGCCCCTCCACGCCCGCTGTCCAGATCTGTGGGTGGATAGGTGGGCAGATAAGTGGGTGTGTGGTTTGTTAAATAGGGTGTGTTTTGGGTGGAGAGAGAGAGAGAGAGAGAGAGAGAGAGAGAGAGAGAGAGAGAGAGAGAGAGAGAGAGAGAGAGAGAGAGAGAGAGAGAGAGAGAGAGAGAGAGAGAGAGAGAGATTAGAAGCAGCAAGCATGTGGAAATGAGATAAAGAGAGTGGAGAAAGTAAGAAAACAGACACAATTTTCTCTTTCCTTAATAAGTTGAAGGAAAAAAAAATTGTGTGTTTATGTTTGTCTGCATCAGGGACATAACAAGGGCGCCCTAAACGAAATTCTCAGGGTCAGTCTTTTTTTATGTAAGAGACACCAAGGGTAACAAAAATCTAAAAAAAAAAAATAAATAAATAAATAAAAAAAAAAAAAAACTGAGTTGCCGGTTCCTGAATATATGCAGCACAAGAAATGAAGTTAGATTTAAAAAGGAGATCTAAAAGAAAGTGATTCAGAAATCGAGTGCTGGAATGGACTGGAATGAACTGGAATGGACTTAGCAATCAGTTTATTAGTGCTGAGTCAATAGGGAGCTTTAAAAAGACTTCGATAAATGTGTGGATGGATAGGTGGAAACAGGCAGGCATATTTTATACAAGGATCTGATGGCTTCTCTCTCTCTCTCTCTCTCTCTCTCTCTCTCTCTCTCTCTCTCTCTCTCTCTCTCTCTCTCTCTCATACCTTTCCTTTGTTTCAGCGTCAAAGCTTCCCTCACGAATTCAGGGTTGGAGGGAGACAGGGCGAAAGAGAAGGGCGGGCCGTGACCAAGCTGCCAGAGGTCATCATCCGTGGCCCTCAGCACCCCCAGGAGAGACGTGGGGGCGCCTTCCCTCACGTACAACCTTGTGGGGGGCAGCAGACGTGGGGGGCAGTCATTTACATCCGTCACAGTGATAGTTAAGGTGGAAGTCGATGATAAGGGTGGTTCTCCTGTATCTATTGCCACTATTCTCGCCACGCCCACAGCCCCGCCCGCAGCCTCTCTGTCCAGCGCCCGCCAGAGCCTCACGCCCCCACCAGGGTCCACGCGGAGGGCCCCCCAGCCTCCCTGCACCTTGTAGGATACGCCCTGCAGTCCGCCCTAGGGAGATTAGAGGGGAAAGGGAGGGTATGTTAGTCTGGGGGGGAAGGGAAGGGGAGGAGAGAGTGTGTGTTTTGTTTGTTTTGTTTGTTTGTTTGTAGTAGTAGTAGTAGTAGTAGTAGTAGTTGTTGTTGTTGTTGTTGTTATTTTTTCTTTACTCTCTCTCTCTCTCTCTCTCTCTCTCTCTCTCTCTCTCTCTCTCTCTCTCTCTCTCTCTCTCTCTCTTTCTCACCTCGTCCGGATCTGTAGCAGCCAGGGCGGTGACGAGGGTGCCCGGCGATGCATCCTCCCTTACCGTGACGTGGGCGTGCGGGCGTGGGAACTCAGGGGCGTTATCGTTGACGTCCCTCAGCCGCACCTCCACCCACGCCGTGTCCGTGTGGCGCGCGTCTCCCCATCCCCCGCGCCCCTGAAGGAAAGGCAAGGGGAAATAAGGAAAGGGGTTAAGTGTATTGGTTTAGTTTAGTTTACCTTGAAATGTTTAGTTTAATTGAGTTTTTCTTTAAATTATTTCGTTTTCTGTGGTTTTCTGTAATTTTATAATGGTAGACAATGTTATTTTATTCCAAACTCCGTTACTTATTCCTTCGAGAGAGAAATAAATCAATAAACAAGATGAGAGAGATAAAAAAAGAACACAGTAAAAATAAACGAAAGCAAGAGAACATAACGAGGAAAACAAGAGGAAAACAAGAGGAAAGGAGGAAGAAAAGAGCGTTACTCGGCTCACTAATAAGAAAAACAAGACTAAAAAAAGATTTGACCGGAAAAAGAAAGAGGAAAGAAAATAACAAGAACGATAAGGAAGAAAACAGCAGATGAGGAAAAAAAAAATTGAATCCACAATGATACAAGAAAAGAAAAAAAGAGAAAGAAAAACAAAAACAGAAAAAGAAGGAAAAAGAAAGGAAAAGAACAAGAAAATCAGTGCTTACTCTATTCGTCACTTGCAAAAAAAAAAAAAAAACAGAAAAAGGAAAAAAAAAAGAAAAAAGCAGGAAAACAACAAGAAAAATAAAGAAAAGAACAAGAAAACCTAATATCTGTACTCACCCTATCCGTGACTTGAACCATGAAGCGAAAGCCGTCCCTCTGCGCAGCATTCTCATAATCTAAGGTGGCAAGGGCGTGTAGGTGTCCTGCGGCGCCCACCGTTCTTATCCCGAAGTGCCGCCACCCCCACCCGCTGCCCTCCACCACCTGCAGCAGTGTGGTGGTGGTGGTGGTGGTAATAGAAAGAAATGTAGTAGTATTAATAGTGGTAGTAGATATATTGTACTAGTGGTGGTGGTAGTAGTAGTAGTAGTAGTAAAAAAAAATAAAATGAAGGAGGAGGAGGAGGAGGAGGAGGAGGAGGAGGAGGAGGAGGAGGAGAATAAAAAAAAAGTTGGTGACAAAGAAGAAACAGGAGCAGGAGAAAGAGGAAGACGATAAAAGAGGATGACAACAAAGGAGAAACAAGAGGAGGAGAAGGAGGAAGAGGAGGAGGAGGAAGATTAAAAAGAATGATGTAAAGAAGAAACAAGAGAAGACAAAAGAAAATGAAGAAAGAAGAGTCGTGATTGGGAGAGGAAGAAGAACAACAACAACAACAACAACAACAACAACAACAACAAAAAACGAGAAAAAACACAAAAAACGTAACTCACCACCACCAGAGAGAGAGAGAGAGAGAGAGAGAGAGAGAGAGAGAGAGAGAGAGAGAGAGAGAGAGAGAGAGAGAAACAGAACAAGTTTATCAATACAATCACCACGACCATGACCACCACCACCACCACCACCACCACCACCACCACCACCACCACCACTCACCCTGTAGTAGAAGTAGTTAGAGGTGTCCTTGTCTGCAGCGGTGATCTGAAGCAAAGTGGTGTTGTCAGGTGGCGCCTCCCCCCACGTCTCATCCACCTCCACCGCCCACACGTCCCGGGCCAGGCGTGGAGAGTTGTCATTGACGTCCGCCAGCCTCACCACCACCGTCCCCGTGCCTGTGGTGATGACGTGGTGGTGATGGTGGTGATTGTGGTGATTATTGTCAGTCAGGTTTATGTTAGTGATTGTGGTGATGTGGTAGTGGGTGTGGTGGTGTAATGTAATGATGGTGATGTGGTGTTGTGGTGGTGATGCAATTAATGGGTTATATTTCATGTCTTTTTTAACTTTCTTTTTTTTGTGGTGTTGTGAAGTGGTGATGCTGTGGTCAGATTGTGGTAAGGTGGTGGTGAGAATGCGTTGATTCTACCAGGCTGTGTGGTGAGTGGTGGTGATGAGTGTGACGGTGAGGCGACGGTGTGGTGAAGTGTGGTGATGACTGTAGTGGTGATTGCATTAATGGGGTATTTTCACTTTACTGATCTATTTTTATGCATTTTTCTCTCTTTTTCTTTACGTGTAGTGATGACTGTGGTGATGACTGTGGTGGTGAGTGTGGTGATGACTGTGGTGGTGAAAGTGGTGGTGAGTGTTATGAGGTGATACGGTGCTGATGATGTGGTTTATGGGTGAAGACAATGATAAACAACAACAATTACTACTACTACTACTACTACCACTACTACTACTACTACTATTACTGTTACTTTCTTTTTCTTTTCTTTCTTTCTCTTCCTCCGTTCTTTCATTTCCTATCTCCCGTGTCTCCCTTTATCCATTATTCCCCTTCCCATTAGCGAAGTTCGGCTAATGGGAGGGAATGAAGGTGAGGGAAATGGGACAAGTTGAGGAGGTAAGTGCTCTCTCTCTCTCTCTCTCTCTCTCTCTCTCTCTCTCTCTCTCTCTCTCACCCACCCCTCATTTCTCACCTCAAACCATCTTTTTTTTTTCCACTTAGAATATAACACTTCCTTTAAACTTCTCGTCCTTTCCCACCCTCTCTCTCTCTCTCCCTTCCTCTTTCCCTCTCACTCTCTCTCACCCCAGCCATTCCAAACCTCTACCTCACCCTAGTATTACCACATATAACTTCTTTTTCCCCTCATAATCACACTACACACCATTACAACTTAAGCTACACCATTCCTCTACAATCCACACCACACCTGTCTCTCTCTCTCTCTCTCACCTTTCAGACCACCACCGTCCTGCGCCACCACTTGAATCTCGTATAAGGGCGTGGTCTCCCTGTCTAGGCAACAGAGAGCCGTGTGGATAAGGCCTGTCTGTGGGTGGATTACAAATATACTTTCTCCTGTCCTCTCATCCATAACATTCTTTTCAATACTGTAGGTAATCAAGGCGTGACTGCTGCCCTGCTCGTCCGCGTCCCAGGCCCACACGACGCCTGCTGATAGGTCTGTAGGGGTGAAAGAACGGGAAGTAGGTAGGGTTTGTTTAGGGTGGGGTAGATAAGCAAAAGGGGAAGGAAGGGAAGGAAAGTGGATTGCAGAGACTAGGGAAGGGAAAAGAGGATGTGGGGGGGTCCAGGTGGTGGGTGAGTGGGAAAAGAATAAATGACTGGGTGTGAGGGTGAAGTAGATAAGGAAATGGGTGAAAGGGAAGTGATGGGATAGGTTAGGGAAGGAAAAAAGAGGTGGGGAGGGTGTGGGTGGCGGGTGAGTGGGGAGAAATAGATAAGTGGGGTTTGGGTACACAAGGAAACGGGGAAGGAAGGGAAGGAAAGTGATGTAGAAGGAAGTGGAAAGAAGGGAAGGGGTGCAATTGGGTATGTGTAGAAGAGAATGGGTGAGTTTGGGTGTGGTAGAAGAGAAGGGTGTGGTAAATTAAGGAAAAATGGGAAGGGAGGAACAGGAGGGAGGGACAGGTTGGGTAAAATGTGTCTGGGGAGGAAAAAGGTGTGTGTGTGTGTGTGTGTGTGTGTGTGTGTGTGTGTGTGTGTGTGTGTGTGTGTGTGTGTGTGTGTGTGTGTGTGTGTGTGTGTGTGTGTGTGTGTGTGTGTGTGTTAGGGGAGGATGGGATATGTTTGGTGTGTGTTGGGTCTCTCTCTCTCTCTCTCTCTCTCTCTCTCTCTCTCTCTCTCTCTCTCTCTCTCTCTCTCTCTCTCTCTCTCTTCGTCTATTTTTTCTCAATCTTTCCTTCTTTAAATTATTTTCTTTCGTTCGTCTGTTATTGAAACAAAGAGAGAAATAAAAAAAATTCCCTTTTTCCTTAAGCCTTCGTCCAATTAGAGAGAGAGAGAGAGAGAGAGAGAGAGAGAGAGAGAGAGAGAGAGAGAGAGAGAGAGAGAGAGAGAGAGAGAGAGAGAGAGAGAGAGAATGAAAAACTAAGGAAAAGATACTGAAGACGAGACAGATGAAAAAAATATGAAGAAATATGAGACAGACAGACACACACACACACACACACACACACACACACACACACACACACACACACACACACACACACACACACACACACACACACACACACACTCACTCTCTCTCTCTCTCTCTCTCTCTCTCTCTCTCTCTCTCTCTTGCGTACCCCGTTTTCTGAGATCTATCCTCCGTTTTCTTTGTCTTTGCATCGGTGACTAACTTAAGCACCTCAGTGACACACGAGTTCATATCTGAGGAAATAAATCTTCTATATTTGCAAGGAAGACACTTATTTTTTACTCTCTCTCTCTCTCTCTCTCTCTCTCTCTCTCTCTCTCTCTCTCTCTCTCTCTCTCTCTCTCTCTCTCTCTCTCTCTCTCTCTCCTCACTTTTCTTCATTTTTCTCTTGCTTTCCTCATCTTTTCTTCACTTCAATCTCATTTTCAATATTATTAATCACATCTCTCTCTCTCTCTCTCTCTCTCTCTCTCTCTCTCTCTCTCTCTCTCTCTCTCTCTCTCTCTCTCTCTCTCTCTCTTTACTCACTTATCGGGCCGTTCTCCTGCACCTCCCCGTACATCGTGGCATTAGGAAAGACAGGGGCGTTGTCATT
>NC_087190.1:13794103-13796603 GCF_035594125.1 Scylla paramamosain
GGAGGAGGAGGAGGAGGAGGAGGAGGAGGAGGAGGAAAAGAAGAAAGTTAAAGCGAGGACGTTAGTTCAATCTTAATTGGAATGAGAGAGAGAGAGAGAGAGAGAGAGAGAGAGAGAGAGAGAGAGAGAGAGAGTGTATGTGTGTGTGTTTGTATGTGTGTCAATGATAACAGAAATGATTAGTGACGCATTCCTCCTCCTCCTCCTCCTCCTCCTCCTCCTCCTCCTCCTCCTCCTCTTCCTCCTCCTCCTCTCAATTGTCTCCATTTCCTGACTCATCTATTCCTCCTCCAATCTCAGCCTGCAGAGAGAGAGAGAGAGAGAGAGAGAGAGAGAGAGAGAGAGAGAGAGAGAGAGAGAGAGAGAGAGAGAGAGAGAGAGAGAGAGAGAGAGAGAGAGAGAGAGAGAGAGATACGGCATATATACACAAAGAAGAAAATCCAAAGGTTATCCACACAAAAAAAAGAAAAAATGAGAGAAAAAGAGAGAGAGAAAAAAGTGAGTTAGCTCTAATTGAGGTATTTCATTACGTGTACTCGCTTTAACACCTGAAGCGGGACTAATGAGCGGGTAAGCAGGTGTAAGTAGGTGAGTAGGCAGAGAGAGAGAGAGAGAGAGAGAGAGAGAGAGAGAGAGAGAGAGAGAGAGAGAGAGAGAGAGAGAGAGAGATCGTGTGTCCATCTATACCACGTACACTCCTCTCTCTCTCTCTCTCTCTCTCTCTCTCTCTCTCTCTCTCTCTCTCTCTCTCTCTCTCTCTCTCATTTTTCCCCTCAATCCTCCCCTTTCCTATCTCCCATTCATCTTCCTTTTCCAGTCTCTCTCTCTCTCTCTCTCTCTCTCTCTCTCTCTCTCTCTCTCTCTCTCTCTCTCTCTCTCTCTCTCTCTCTCTCTCTCTCTCTCTCTCTTTCTCCCATTCATCTATTTCTTCTTTCATTCTTTCTTCCTCAGTCTTGTTTACTAGTTTGTTCGTAAGGAGGAGGAGGAGGAGGAGGAGGAGGAGGAGGAGGAGGAGGAGGAGGAGGAGGAGGAGGAGGAGGAGGAGGAGAGAGAGAGAGATAGTGAGAGAATACTTCCCGCGTTCATTGCAAATCTTTCCTGCTCTCTCTCTCTCTCTCTCTCTCTCTCTCTCTCTCTCTCTCTCTCTCTCTCTCTCTCTCTCTCTCTCTCTCTCTCTTTCTCTGTAAATTTGTAAGATTTCTCAATACAATATTTTTATAGCTTTTATTGAATGTCCAGCTGTTTGCCCAAGTGAGGAGGAGGAGAAGGAGGAGGAGGAGGAGGAGGAGGAGGAGGAGGAGGAGGAGGAGGAGGAGGAGAGAAGGTAAAAAGAAGATTATTTTTCTTTCGTTCCTTCATCATTCCAATATTGTCTCTTCTTCCTCCTCCTCCTCTTCTTCTTCCTCCTCCTCCTCCTCCTCCTCCTCCTCCTCCTCCTCCTCCTCCTCCTCCTCCTCCTCCTCCTCCTCCTCCTCTTCTTCCTCCTCTTCCTCTTCCTCTTCCTTCTCCTCCTCGATCACTTGACAGCTGGAACAAGATACCTCACTCACTTGCTCTCTCTCTCTCTCTCTCTCTCTCTCTCTCTCTCTCTCTCTCTCTCTCTCTCTCTCTCTCTCTCTCTCTCTTATCGATTCATTATTTTCATTCATTATCTCGTTCGTTTTTCATTTTTATTTTTTTTTTTTTCAATTTCTCTCCTTCTTCCTCCTTCTTCAATATCTGATTTAAAAGGAGGAGGAGGAAGAGGAGGAAGAGGAGGAGGAGGAGGAAGAGGAGGCAGAGGAGGATAAGCGAAGCAAGAAATATTGTGAAAAATTATTTAAAAGGAAGATAAAAATAATAATAAATAATAATAATAATAAGAAGAAGAAGAATGAAAATCCCTCTCTCTCTCTCTCTCTCTCTCTCTCTCTCTCTCTCTCTCTCTCTCTCTCTCTCTCTCTCTCTCTCTCTCTCACTACGTGCCACTCTCCCCTCAAATTGCTATCCTCTTCCCCTCTTCCCCTCTTTCTCCTCTTATTCCCCTCTTCCTCTCTCTCCTCTCTTCCCCTCACCACTCTCTCTCACTGTACACTTCATTACTCTCCCTCCCCTTCCTCTATTTCCCCTCATCTCCCCTCACCTGTCCCTCCCCCTCTCTCCCCTCACAAACTCTCCCTCTCCCTCTCTCCCCCTTCCCCATCACTCTCCCAAGTCTTCCCTCACTACCATTCCTCTCTCTCTCTCTCTCTCTCTCTCTCTCTCTCTCTCTCTCTCTCTCTCTCTCTCTCTCTCTCTCTCTCTCTCTCCCCTTAAGAAACTTATGATAATTATAATAGATTTTTTTTCGATTTTGACTTGAAAAAACTTAAAAATTAATATATTGAGATAAATATTTATTAATTAACGTTCCTCAATTAATTCGTTAGTTTTCAAAAAGGAGGAGGAGGAGGAGGAGGAGGAGGAGGAGGAGGAGGAGGAGGAGGAGGAGGAGGAGGAGGAGGAGGAGGTGATGATGGTG
>NC_087190.1:13811603-13829103 GCF_035594125.1 Scylla paramamosain
GAGAAAATGAAAAAAAAATTCAAAACACAAGAAATAAGAAATAAAATTAATAATACAAACAATATCTTTCCCATTATCTCTCTCTCTCTCTCTCTCTCTCTCTCTCTCTCTCTCTCTCTCTCTCTCTCTCTCTCTCTCTCTCTCTCTCTCTCTCTCTCTCTCTCTCCCCCAGCACAATTCATAGCCACGATTCCCACAACATGAAAAACAATCTGACAAAATTTTGCTCAATCATTTGGTGAAAATTAAATGATTAAACGTCAATTAGAAGAGAGAGAGAGAGAGAGAGAGAGAGAGAGAGAGAGAGAGAGAGAGAGAGAGAGAGAGAGAGAGAGAGAGAGAGAGAGAGAGAGAATGTGTGTACAAAGAATACAATATGATAATTTCCGCTTCTCTCTCTCTCTCTCTCTCTCTCTCTCTCTCTCTCTCTCTCTCTCTCTCTCTCTCTCTCTCTCTCTCTCTCTCTGTTTATATTCTTTTTATGTTATTTATATATCTATCATTCTCTCTCTTCCTGTGTGTGTGTGTGTGTGTGTGTGTGTGTGTGTGTGTGTGTGTGTGTGTGTGTGTGTGTGTGTGTGTGTGTGTGACTGCAACTATTTCCGTGACAAATTAGCCAAATTAACCTAACAAACTTAACCTAATTAATCTAAACTAACTAACAACCCATCTATTTTTTAAAAGGGTTAATATTCCAGTCAAACTAACCTAACCTAACCTAAGCTAACTTAACGTAAACTAACCTAACGTAAGCTGACCTGACCTAACCTAACCTAACTTAACCTAAATGAACCTCACCTAGCCTAACATAACCTAACTTAAGCAAACCTCACCAAATCTAACCAAACCTCACCCCACCAAACCTAACCTAACCTAACCAAACCTAACCTAACCTAACCTAACCTAACAAAACCTAACTTAACCTAACCTAACCTAACCAAACCTAACCTAACCTAACCAAACCTAACCTAACCTAACCTAACCAAACCTAACCTAACCAAACCTAACCTAACCTAACCAAATCTAACCTAACCTAACCAAACCTAACCTAACCTAACCAAACCTAACCTAACCTAACCAAACCTAACCTAACCTAACCAAACCTAACCTAACCTAACCAAACCAAACCAAACCTAACCTAACCTAACCAAACGTAACCAAACCTAACCAAACCAAACCTAACCTAACCTAACCAAACCTAACCAAACCAAACCTAACCTAACCTAACCTAACCTAACCAAACCTAACCTAACCTAACCTAACCTAACCAAACCAAACCTAACCAAACCTAACCTAACCTAACAAAACCTAACCTAACCAAACCTACCCAAACCAAACCTAACCTAACCAAACCTAACCTAATGAAAAAACCCACATATATTTAAAAAAGGGAGTAATTAATAATGCAGGGGGGCGGAGGGGGGCGTAATAGCCGGGCCGCACAGCCATTGGGTCACTTAAATGCCCCAGTGTTTAATTAGAGAGTAAAACATTAATATTGCCAGTGATGTATTTACGAGGCGATTATGAGGCTTTGCAGGGAGACGTGGGGCGCGACTTGTTTTATGCATGGGGCTGGGAGGGGCTTGGAGGGGCTGGGAGGGGCTGGGAAGGGGGCTGCGAGGGGCTGGAAGGGCCTGGAAGGGGCTGGAAGGGAGCTAGGAGGGAATGATAGGGACTGTTAGGGATTGTGATTGGATGGAAGGGGCTGTGAGTGAAGGGAGGGGCTGTGATTGGCTGGGAGGAGCTGGGAGGGGCTGTGAGGGGCTGGGAGGGGCTGTGAGGGCTGTGATTGGATGGGAGAGGCTGGGAGGTGCTGTGAGTGGCTGGAATTGGCTAGCTACTACTACTACTACTACTACTACTACTACTACTACTACTACTACTACTACTACTGGCAATTTTTCACTTTTGTTTTCCCTATTATTATTATTATTATTATTAATATTATTATTATTATTATTATTATTATTATCATTACACAAACCAAATCAACAAACATTACAATATTCAACTCTTTCCTTCTTTCCTTCAATAAATAAAAAATAAATAAATAAACCGATAACAATAATAAATAAAACAATAAACAAAAATATTACTCAGTCCCCCACATCACGACTCCATTTTCTGTGACACTTTAAAGAAAACGGTCCCCAAATGTAAACATGTTCCCGTTTTCTCCACAAATTGCAACGAAAGAAAATGAATTGTGGGAAATGCCTATAATTCGATATTTACATGGTCACAGAGGATATATTAGAGAGAGAGAGAGAGAGAGAGAGAGAGAGAGAGAGAGAGAGAGAGAGAGAGAGAGAGAGAGAGAGAGGGGGGGGGAGTAATGGAGGGAGAAAGAGAGAGTACGAAAACATGTAGCAATATCTCTCTCTCTCTCTCTCTCTCTCTCTCTCTCTCTCTCTCTCTCTCTCTCTCTCTCTCTCTCTCTCTCTCTCTTTTACGGTTTTGTTTGGCTGTTTTTTTGTCGTTTCTTTTCTCATATTTTGTTGTTGTTGTTGTTGTTGTTGTTGTTGTTGTTGTTGTTGTTGTTGTTGTTGTTGTTTTCATTCAGTCTTGCTCTCTTTATTTCTTTCTTTATTCGTTTTCTCTCTCTCTCTCTCTCTCTCTCTCTCTCTCTCTCTCTCTCTCTCTCTCTCTCTCTCTCTCTCTCTCTCTCTCTCTCTCTCTCTCTTTTACTGTCCCAACACTCTTTACTTTCCCTACTCGAATCTGGTGAAATCCTCTCTCTCTCTCTCTCTCTCTCTCTCTCTCTCTCTCTCTCTCTCTCTCTCTCTCTCTCTCTCTCTCTCTCTCTCTCTCTCTGTGTGTGTGTGTGTGTGTGTGTGTGTGTGTGTGTGTGTGTGTGTGTGTGTGTGTGTGTGTGTGTGTGTGTATTATTTTATTTATTTTCTGTCAGAGAGAGAGAGAGAGAGAGAGAGAGAGAGAGAGAGAGAGAGAGAGAGAGAGAGAGAGAGAGAGAGAGAGAGAGATGACATACTGACTGACTGACTATCTCGCTGAATGAAGTTTCAACACACACACACACACACACACACACACACACACACACACACACACACACACACACACACACACACACACACGGAAACAAACTCCGGAACGACAGACAAAATAATTAAGAGGAGAAAACACACACACACACACACACACACACACACACACACACACACACACACACACACACACACACACACACACACAGACATACACCCACACAAACAAAAACAAACGAAAAACAAACAAACAAACAATAATCGTAAGTTTACCACGAATCAAGTTAGGAGTGTTGCTTCAGCTGAGGTCACGTGACGCAAGATTACGACAAGTTGCAACAAATTACGACAAAGTTACGCCAGCGACTTGCACCGGCCTGTCTCTTCCCACGATAAATAAATAAATAAATAAATAAATAAGTAAATAAATAAATAAATAAATAAATAAAAAATAAATAAATAAATATGTATGTAAGTATGAAAGGAAACACATTAACAGATAAATAAATAAATAAATAAATAAATAAATAAGTAAATAAATATGTATGTAAGTATGAAAGGAAACACATTAACAGATAAATAAATAAATAAATAAATAAATAAATAAATAAATAAATAAATATGTATGTAAGTATGAAAGGAAACACATTAACAGATAAATAAATAAAAAAAAAATACAAGGAACAGATGGAGAGATAAATTAATAAACAAATTAATAAATAAACAAATAAACTTAGAAGTGATCAAGTAAATAAATCAATAAATAAAATGAAATAAAAAAAAAACACCCTTTTCCTTCTCATCAAAAGGACGAGAATATAAAAATTTTCCTTTAAAAAAATGTTGACACTGAATTTGAGAGAGAGAGAGAGAGAGAGAGAGAGAGAGAGAGAGAGAGAGAGAGAGAGAGAGAGAGAGAGAGAGAGAGAGAGAGAGAGAGAGAGAGAGAGAGAGAGAGAGAGAGTTATAAAGCAAGGGAGAGAGAGAGATGTATAGAGGAATGGAGAGGAAGAGGAGGAGGGGAGAGTATGGAGATATGGGGAAGAGAGGAGGGAAGAGGGGAGAGAGAGGGGAGAGGAAAGATAGAGAGGGGAAAGGGGAGAGGGGAGAGGGAGAGGGAAGAGAGGTGATGAAGCAAGGGGAAATAGGGGAGAGAGAGAGAGAGAGAGAGAGAGAGAGAGAGAGAGAGAGAGAGAGAGAGAGAGAGAGAGAGAGAGAGAGAGAGAGAGAGAGAGAGAGAGAGAGAGAGAGAGAGAAAGAGCGAGAGAGAGAGAGAGAGAGAGAGAGAGAGAGATAGGAAACATCAGGAAGAGGAAAATAAGAGGAAGAAGACGGGAAATAAAAGAAACAGTAAGAGGAGGAGGAGGAGGAGGAGGAGGAGGAGGAGGAGGAGGAGGAGGAGGAGGAGGAGGAGGAGGGGATATAACACTTTACGGGGGAAGACACAATAAGAGGGGAGAGAGAGAGAGAGAGAGAGAGAGAGAGAGAGAGAGAGAGAGAGAGAGAGAGAGAGAGAGAGAGAGAGAGAGAGAGAGAGAGAGAGAGAGAGAGAGAGAGAGAGAGAGAGAGAGAGGGGGGGAAATGTGAGATGGTACCTATAATGCACACGAGGAGGAGGAGGAGGAGGAGGAGGAGGAGGAGGAGGAGGAGGAGGAGGAGGAGGAGGAGGAGGAGGAGGAGGAGGAGGAGAAGTAACAGGATACGAAAGAAGAGGAGGAAGAAGATATTAGGAACAGAAGGAGGAGGAAGATTAAGAGGTCATGGAGAGAGGAGAAGAAAAGGAAGAGGAGGAGGAAGAGGAGGAGGAGGAGGAGGAGGAGGTACTCAGATCAGGAAGAGGAGGAGGAAGATATTATAACAATTAAAAGGAGAGGGAGGGAGAGGAGGAGGAAGAGGAAGACGAGAAAGAGGAGGAGGAGGAGGAGGAGGAGGAGGAGGAGGAGGAGGAGGAGGAGGAGGAGGAGGAGGAGGAGGAGGAGGAGGAGGAAATCAGGAAGAAAATTAAAAGGTCAAGGGAAGAGAGAGGAAGAGAGGAAGAAGAGGAAGAGGAGGAAGAAGAGGAAGAGGAAGAGCTGCTTGGATGAGGAGGAGGAGGAAGAGAAGACACGATAAGAAGGAAGAAATAAGAAAGTTAACAAAAAAGGAAGAAGAAGAGAAGGAAGAGGAAGAGGAAGAAGAGGAGGAAGAAGAGAGGAAGAGAAAAAGACACTGATATGAGGAAGAGAAGGAGGAAGAAACCACAAGAAGAGAGAGTTGGAGGAAGAGGAGGAGAAGGAAGAAGAGGAGGAGGAAGAGAAGGAAGAAGAGGAGGAGGAAGAGAACACACGAAGAGGAGGAGGAGGAGGAGGAGGAAGAGAAAAAGACACGGATGAAGAAGAGAACGAGAAACAAATAATAAAAAAAAAGACGTCAGAGGAGGAGGAGGAGGAGGAGGAGGAAGAAGAGGAAGAGAAGGAAGAAGAGGAAGAGAAGGAAGAAAAGGAAGAGAAGAAGGAAAAGAAAGTTAAGGGAAGTTCACTTAGAAAAAGAGAGAGGGAGAGGGTAAGAGAGAGAGAGAGGGACAGGTGAGAGAGAGAGAGAGAGGGAGAGGGAGAGGGAGAGAGAGGGAGAGGGAGACACTCACAGATACACAGGGCCACTCTCCCACCGTCCTTCCTTACTGCTCAATGGTAACTGACTGAGCGAGGTGGCCGGCCCGCTCCCTCTCTCTCTCTCTCTCTCTCTCTCTCTCTCTCTCTCTCTCTCTCTCTCTCTCTCTCTCTCTCTCTCTCAGCGCCACCCACCACGTCATGCAGCCTTCCTCTCTCTCTCTCTCTCTCTCTCTCTCTCTCTCTCTCTCTCTCTCTCTCTCTCTCTCTCTCTCTCTTTCCCCTCTCCATCTAATTATAAGCTGAATATGTTTGAAATTATTACTTCCATTGAGGAGGAGGAGGAGGAGGAGGAGGAGGAGGAGGAGGAGGAGGAGGAAAAAGAATATGGAAAAAAGGGAAACAGAAAGATTATGAAAAGTACAGGAGGAGGAGGAGGAGGAGGAGGAGGAGGAGGAGGAGGAGGAGGAGATCAAATAAATACATATACTTAAAAATTTGTAAATAAAAATATACACAAATTTTTGTATATATGTATGTATGTATGTATGTATGTATGTATGTATGTATGTATGTATGTAAATGAAATGCGAATGAGTCACAAAATGCACACACGAAATTCATACGTGGAATAAAAAAATGCATAGAAAAAAATGTGTGTGTGTATGTGTGTGTGTGTGTGTGTGTGTGTGTGTGTGTGTGTGTGTGTGTGTGTGTGTGTGTGTGTGTGTGTGTGTGTGTGTGTGTGTGTGTGTGTGTTTATATTTTAGTCATGTATTTTTATCTTCTCTCCATTTTCTTTTGGTTTCGTCAGCAATATACTACTACTACTACTACTACTACTACTACTACTACTACTACTACTACTACTATTACTTAAATACTCTCCTATATTTTCTGCTACTAAAATTCATCACTACTTTTATATACTGCCTACTTAAATCTACAATATTCTTACCTACGCTAACCTAACCTAACCTCAACCTATCCTAATCTATTCTATCCTATCATAATCTAACCCAACATGACCAATCCTAATTTTACCTATCCTATCCTATCCTAACCTAACCTATCCTGTTCTAACCTAACCTAACGTAACCTAACTAACCTAACCTAGCCTAACTTAACTAACCTAACCTAACTTAAACTAACCTAACTTTAACGTAACCTAACTCAACTTAACCTAAACAATCCTATCCTATCCTAACTAACCTAACCTATCCTATCCTGTTCTGACCAAACCTAACTTAAATTAACCTAACCTAACGTAACTTAACCTAACCAATCTAATCCTATCCTGTTCTAACCTAACCTAACCTAACTTACCCTAACCTAACCTAACCTATCCTATCCTGTTCTAACCTAACCTAACCTAACCTAACTTAACCTAATCCTAACCTAACCTATCCTATCCTGTTCTAACCTAACCTAACCTAACCTAACGTACCCTAACGTAACCTAACCTAACCTATCCTATCCTGTTCTAACCTAACCTAACCTAACCTAACTTACCCTAACCTAACCTAACCTAACCTATCCTATCCTGTTCTAACCTAACCTAACCTAACCTAACGTACCCTAACCTAACCTATCCTATCCTATCCTGTTCTAACCTAACCTAACCTAACCTAACTTACCCTAACCTAACCTAACCTACCCTATCCTGTTCTAACCTAACTTACCCTAACCTAACCTAACCTATCCTATTTAACTCTTATATCATCTACTAACTTAAATGCATCGTTTACTTAAATTTACCACTTTTAAAATCCTTTACCACTTTAAAACCACTAGCTACTTAAATTAATTACTTAAATCCACTACAGTCACTTCAACAATCCAATTACAACCAATATGAAAATCTATTACTTAACAACATCACCACAACCACCACCAATACCATCATCTCCTCTCCACATCCCTCATTTCTCTCCCCGATCACCTCCACCTCATCTCCACCAACTTGTCATTCCATTGCAGTCCTCTCGTTCCTCCTCCACCTCACCATTCTCAAACTGTTGGTTAAGATTACATGACCCAGTTTATCCCCTCGTTGTGGCCAGAAGAGAAGCTGTTTCGTTCTTCCTTTGTGTTCCCCTGTGTTCCTGTGTGCTGTTCTGAGGTGCAGGCATCAGTGAGACTACAAGAACACAAGGGTTGGTGCAGGAAAGCGTCAGGTCTACACGTGGCAGTCCCTGAATGAAATGTGTTTGACTGTTTCCATCTGTCATCTTTATATATTTGTTTCGTGTATCTATTTGTCCATATATGTTTGTCTATCTATCTATCCATTTGTCTTTCTGTCTGTTTGTCTATCTATCTCACTGTCTATCTATTTCTCTATCTACTTACGTACCTATCTATCTATCTAAATAATTATCAACTTATCTACCTAAGCACGTATCTATCTATCTATTCATCTTCCCAACCACACATCCATCCATCTATCTATCTATCTACCTTCCTAACTACCTTCCTATCCCACACACACCCTACAGCAACACTACAAAGGCTAACAAGACCATAGTAAAGCCACGAAGAGGAGTGTAGCTGTAGTACATCACATCTACACAAGACAGAGGCCCTTTCATCTACAGGATCAAAAAGAACTCCTGTATAAATTTCACCTCGCCTTCCTCTTGACTCTTTAAGCTAAAATGAATCTTATTATTGTATTATCTAAGGTTAGGTACTGGAGAGAGAGAGAGAGAGAGAGAGAGAGAGAGAGAGAGAGAGAGAGAGAGAGAGAGAGAGAGAGAGAGAGAGAGAGAGAGAGAGAGAGAGAGAGAGAGAGAGAGAGAGAGGGGGAATGTGAGATGGTACCTATAATGCACACGAGGAGGAGGAGGAGGAGGAGGAGGAGGAGGAGGAGGAGGAGGAGGAGGAGGAGGAGGAGGAGGAGGAGGAGGAGGAGGAGAGAGAGAGAGAGAGAGAGAGAGAGTGTGTTTAAGGGAATGTAGATATTTTGGCATGAGAATTTTCAGTTTGTCTCTCTCTCTCTCTCTCTCTCTCTCTCTCTCTCTCTCTCTCTCTCTCTCTCTCTCTCTCTCTCTCTCTCTCTCTCTCTCTCGCCCTCTCCCTCTCACAAATATTTTCCAACTATTCAGAACTCAAGATAAAATTGGGAACATAACATTATATTATTTTTTTTATCTCTCAGCGTGAAATTAAATTAGTAACAGGTGGTGACTTGACTTTCAGTAATCAACAGGAAACAACACCACCATTAGGACTTCAACACCATCATTAATTACAGGCCAAACTGCGCCATTAACACCACCGCTATCATTGTCGTCACCACCACCACCACCACCACTACTAATACTACTACCATCGCCATCCCAACTATTATCATCACTGTTATCATCACCACCACCATCACCACCACCATCACCACTATTAATTCTTCTCCTCTTCCTCTTCCTCTTCCTCTTCATCCTTTACTTCTTCTTCTATCACAACCACCACCACCATTATCATCATTACTACTACTACTACTACTACTACTACTACTACTACTACTACTACTACAACTACCTAGAGAGAGAGAGAGAGAGAGAGAGAGAGAGAGAGAGAGAGAGAGAGAGAGAGAGAGAGAGAGAGAGAGAGAGAGAGAGAGAGAGAGAGAGAGAGAGAGAATTTACACAAGATTCCCCCTCAAACAATAACGTATAACAGAAAACGGAATTTGAAAGAGGGTAACAAAAACATTTTCTTTGTATCAACCTGAATTGAAATAAATGGAAGAATAGGAGGGGGAAGGAGAGACAAAAAGGGAGGGAGGGAAGGGAGAAAAAGGGGAGGAAGAGAGAGAAAAAGAGAGGGAGAGGGAGAGGGAAAAAGGAAGTGGGAAAGGGAGAGAACGTGGAGAGGGAAGAGAAGAAAAGAAGAAAATAAAGAAAAGGGAGACATGGAGAGAGAGAGAGAGAGAGAGAGAGAGAGAGAGAGAGAGAGAGAGAGAGAGAGAGAGAGAGAGAGAGAGAGAGAGAGAGAGAGAGAGAGAGAGAGAGAGAGAGAGAAATAACGCAAGAAATAATGATAAAACAATGCAAAAAAGAAACAAATAAGGAAACAGAGGAAGAGAAGAAAAATGCATAATAAAGATAATGAATAAAAGAGAAAGGAAGAAAGGAAGAAAGAAAGAGAGAGAGAAAGAGAGAGAGGAAAAAAGAGACAATTACCACGAAAATAATGAGACAAAGAAGAAAGGAATAAAAATAATAAAAGATGAAAGAGAGAAAAAGGTCAAACGAAAATAAAAATAATAAAAAGAAAAACAATAATAACAATAATATGAAAAATTATGATGATGATGATGATGATAAGGAGGAGGAGGAGGAGGAGGAGGAGGAGGAGGAGGAGGAGGAGGAGGAGGAGGAGGAGGAGGAGGAGGAGGAGGAGGAGGAGGAGGAGGACAAATAAATGGATAAATAAATAAATTATAAGATAAAAAACTTTGATCAGAGAGAGAGAGAGAGAGAGAGAGAGAGAGAGAGAGAGAGAGAGAGAGAGAGAGAGAGAGAGAGAGAGAGAGATTAAAAGCTTTTGCCATATTCATAAAAGATGTTTAATTATGTGTTTCTTTTCTCTCTCTCTCTCTCTCTCTCTCTCTCTCTCTCTCTCTCTCTCTCTCTCTCTCTCTCTCTCTCTCTCTCTCTCTCTCTCTCTCTCTCTCTCTCTCTCTCTCTCTCCCTTCCCTTTCTCTTTTTTTCTTCTTTCTTTCTTTTCTTCTTCCTTCCCTTCCTTGTCTACACTTTTCTTCTCCCTTCTTTCCTTCCCTTCTTCTTTTCTACTCAATATCTTTGCATTCCTATTCTCTCTCTCTCTCTCTCTCTCTCTCTCTCTCTCTCTCTCTCTCTCTCTCTCTCTCTCTCTCTCTCTCTATCTATCTTTAATTTGATCTCCTATTTTTAACTTTTATTTTTTATATATTTGCTTAGTAACATTATTATTATTATTATTATTTTTATTATTATTATTATTATTATTATTATTATTATTATTATCATTATTATTATTAGTAGTAGTAGTAGTAGGTAGAGAGAGAGAGAGAGAGAGAGAGAGAGAGAGAGAGAGAGAGAGAGAGAGAGAGAGAGAGAGAGAGAGAGAGAGAGAGAGAGTGTTGAGAGGAGAGAGTTAGTGAAATGTTTCTCTCTCTCACCGTAGACTTTCAGAATCTCTCGTTTTCTTTGCTGCGAGAGAGTGGCTGAGGAGGGAGATAGGGTGATGGTGGTGGTTGAGGAGGAGGAGGAGGAGGAGGAGGAGGAGGAGGAGGAGGAGGAGGAGGAAGAGGTAGCATAGAGGGTCATATATAAATAATACAAGGAAGAAAGGAACGACAGAGGGAAGGAAAGATATTTTTGAGGTACACTTATGCAAATATTTTCTCCTTTTTGTCTATGTAAGTAAATCTGCGTACCGTACTACTACTACTATTACTACTACTACTATGAAAGACAATGAAAAATGGAAAAATAAACATGAATATTTTTTTCTTGATAAATATTAATGGATTCCCAATATACTTTGATTTCTAACCCAACCAGTGATGAAACAGATAAAGAAAACGAAATTAAAAGTAAAAATTTTCACGTTTTCTATAAAAAAATCTAACAAAAATACCGAATGAATAAAGAAAACAATAAAAAAACAAATATTCAAGCATCTTTTTAACACATAACAAGCCTAAAACTCCCTCAAACAAGGTCAAGTATATACAATTCTAAGTGTTCACGTGTGAGAGAGAAATAGATAAGTGTGTCATGAAAAGCTCAACAAAGAAAACGAACGTGGCTGTTAAGAGAAAACTGCAGAGTAAAGGGCAGGCTATTACATTTCTCCTTTTCTCTCTCTACGCTTGAAAATTGCTCTAAATGACTGGGACGGTATATTATTATTTTTTTTATTCTCTCTCTCTCTCTCTCTCTCTCTCTCTCTCTCTCTCTCTCTCTCTCTCTCTCTCTCTCTCTCTCTCTCTCTCTCTCTCTCTCTCTCTCTCGTTTTAAGTGGGAAAAGTTAAGAAGGTTAAAATTGCAGTTTTTTTTTTCTTTGTTCCTTTTGTTTTATTTTATATTTTATCAAAGAAATGGCGTAGTAGTAGTAGTAGTAGTAGTAGTAGTAGTAGTAGTAGTAGTAGTAGTAGTAGTAGTAGTAGTAGTAGTAGTAGTAGTCATTATAATTATTGTTGTTGTTGTTGTTGTTGTTGAAAGGGTTATGGTCATCGTGGTGGTGGTGGTGCTGGTTACTACTACTACTACTACTACTACTACTACTACTACTACTACTACTACTACTACCACCACCACCATCACCACCGTTACCGCTGCAGTCGTACTAAATAAAAACAAAGGCCTGAATAAAAAACAGGATGTGAGTGGAGAGTTGGAGGAGGAGGAGGAGGAGGAGGAGGAGGAGGAGGAGGAGGAGGAGGAGGAGGAGGAGGAGGAGGAGGAGGAGGAGGGAGAGTGTTATTAAAAGAGAAAAAAATATGAAGAGAACAGGAAATGTGTGACTTTTAAGAGAGAGAGAGAGAGAGAGAGAGAGAGAGAGAGAGAGAGAGAGAGAGAGAGAGAGAGAGAGAGAGAGAGTAACAAAGAGAACCAAGAGCCACAAAGCCAGTCTCTCTCTCTCTCTCTCTCTCTCTCTCTCTCTCTCTCTCTCTCTCTCTCTCTCTCTCTCTCTCTCTCTCTCTCTCTCTCTCTCTCTCTCTCTCTCTCACCTGTCACAAATTACCATATAACATAATACACTGTTATACATATCCTCCTCCTCCTCCTCCTCTTCCTCCTCCTCTTCCTCCTCTTCCTCCTCCTCTTACTTCTCCTCTTAGTCATTTGCATCCTCCTTTCCCTTCGTCTCTACTCCTCCTCTCTCTCTCTCTTTTTTAGTTACTTTCCTCTTCCTCCTCCTCCTCCTCCTCCTCCTCCTCCTCCTCCTCCTCTTCTTCCTCCTCCTCCTCCTATTAATCTGCATCCTTCTCTTCGTTTCTCCTCTAAGCGACTAAATGAAGGAGGAGGAGTGAGAGGAAGAGGAGAAAGAGGAGAAAGAGGAGTAAGAGGAAGAGGAGGAAGATTATGAAAAGACAGAAGGAAGAGGGAAAGAATTTATAAACAACGAACTCTTTTTCTTTAATAATTCACTTATCTGTTTATTTATTTACATTTTTTTTTTAAGGTAGATTGAGAAACAGTAGGAGAAATAACAGCACTTCCCACCAAAGAGCACTTAAGAGGATAGAAATTAGTTACATAGTTAATTTAATAGCACTAATTACTACTACTACTACTACTACTACTACTACTACTACTACTGTACACTGGTCAACTCAAAACATAAATACAACGTCCTTACCTTAATTACACTCACTGATTACATTACAGGTGTTGGTCATTACAAAAAGATGCACCAATTAGATTACTTTAATTACCTTCAATTATTACAAAGATACTATTGGTCATTTGAAAATACATCAAATTAAATTATTCTTCATTCATAAAAATTTTCGTAATCTTTTTCTTATCTTCGTTTTTAAAGGAGGAGGAGGAGGAGGAGGAGGAGGAGGAGGAGGAGGAGGAGGAGGAGGAGGAGGAAGAGGAAGGAAGGAAGGAATAGACACACAAAGAATTGGAGCAACGAAGGAATGGAACAAGGAATGGAGAAGGAGGAGGAAGATGGGGAAAGAAAGAGGAGGAGGAGGAGGTTTGGAGGGAGAGATGGAAGAAAGAAAACAGGGAGGGATGGAGGGAAGGAAGGGAGGGATGGAGGGAAGAAAAGAGAGTAAGTAAAAGTTTCTGAAAGGAAGACAAGGGAGGGAGGGAGGGAGGGAGGGAGGGACGGAGGGAGGGAGGGAATGAAAAGAAAGAGAAAAAAAGGAAGAAAGATAAAAAAAAGTAAGGAGGATAGAAACAAATGAAGCAGAGAGAGAGAGAGAGAGAGAGAGAGAGAGAGAGAGAGAGAGAGAGAGAGAGAGAGAGTGTGTGTGTGTCTCGGTAAGGTTAACAAGAATAGTTCTCTCTCTCTCTCTCTCTCTCTCTCTCTCTCTCTCTCTCTCTCTCTCTCTCTCTCTCTCTCTCTCTCTCTCTCTCTCTCTCTCTCACCTGGCCGCTAGCACCTGTTAATTAAGACACTGAGAGGCTGTGTTACCTGGCTTGCTGTTAATTAATTCTTGAGCTGCCATGTGTCTACCTGTCTGTAAAAATGCTTGTGTGTGTGTGTGTGTGTGTGTGTGTGTGTGTGTGTGTGTGTGTGTGTGTGTGTGTGTGTGTGTGTGTGTGTGTGTGTGTGTGTGTGTGTGTGTGTGTGTGTGTGTGTGTGTGTGTGTGTGTGTGTGTGTGTCAAATGCATCTCTGGTAGGTAATAACTGTATTTTATCTTTATTGATTTGCTTGATCTCTCTCTCTCTCTCTCTCTCTCTCTCTCTCTCTCTCTCTCTCTCTCTCTCTCTCTCTCTCTCTCTCTCTCTCTCTCTCTCTCTCTCTCTCTCTCTCTCTCTCTCTCTCTCTCTCTCTCTCTCTCTCTCTCTCTCTCTCTCTCTCTCGCTGAACCACTACCCTCACCAGCAACGCCACTATTACCACCATCACCACCACCACCACCACCACCTGCACCACCACCACCACCACCTGCACCACCACCACCTCCACCACCACCACCACCACCACCAATGCATTTTAAAAGTAGGCAGTTTTAAATTTGAACACTATCATCGTAATAATTTCCTTCACAAAGAGACCTAAAAAAAAAAAAAGTAAAAAAAAAAGTTGAAATAGCATCACACATTGCTCTGAATATTAATGATGATGATGATGATGATGAACACACACACACACACACACACACACACACACACACACACACACACACACACACACACACACACCTGGAAATTAACGTATAAACTGATAAAACAGCGATGAAAACTCTCTCTCTCTCTCTCTCTCTCTCTCTCTCTCTCTCTCTCTCTCTCTCTCTCTCTCTCTCTCTCTCTCTCTCTCTTACGTGGCAGTTCAGGTATAAAACATGCTTGCTTATTTGCACCTGTCATCCCCATCCATACACTTGTCTAATCTTCCTAACATAATCTAACAACAAAATCTAGAATGTAATGTTTGATTAGATTAGGTTAGGTTAGGTTAGGTTACGTTACGTTAGGTTAGGTTAGGTTACGTTAAGTTAGGTTAGGTTAGGTTAGGTTACGTTAGGTTAGGTTAGGTTAGGTTAGGTTAGGTTAGGTTAGGTTAAGTTAGGTTAGGTTAGGTTAGGTTAGGTTAGGTTAGGTTAGGTTAGGTTACGTTAGGTTAGGTTAGGTTAGGTTAAGTTAGATTAGGTTAGGTTAGGTTAGGTTAGGTTAGGTTAGGCTACGTTACGTTAGGTTAGGTTAGGTTAGGTTAAGTTACGTTAGGTTAGGTTAGGTTAGATTAGGTTAGGTTAGGTTACGTTAGGTTAAGTTACGTTAGGTTAGGTTAGGTTATGTTAGGTTACGTTAGGTTAGATTAAGTTAAGTTAGGTTAGGTTAGGTTAAGTTACGTTAGGTTAGGTTAGGTTAGATTAGGTTAGGTTAAGTTAGGTTAGGTTAGGTTAGGTTAGGTTAGGTTAGGTTACGATAGGTTAGGTTAGGTTAAGTTAAGTTAGGTTAGGTTAGGTTACGATAGGTTAGGTTAGGTTAGGATAGGGTAGGTTAGGTTAGGTTAGATTACGATAGGTTAGGTTAGGTTAGGATAGGGTAGGTTAGGTTTGGTTAGGTTAGGATAGGGTAGGTTAGGTTTGGTTAGGTTAGGATAGGGTAAGGTAAGTTAGGTTAGGTTAGAGTAGGTTAGGTTAGGTTAGGTTTGGATAGGTTAGATTAGGATAGGTTAGGATAGGATAGGATTGGTTAGGTTAGGTTAGGATAGGATAGGTTAGGTTAGGTTAGGTTAGGTTTGGTTAGGTTAGGATAGGTTAGGATTGGTTATGTTAGGTTAGGTTAAGTTAGAATTGGTTAGGTTAGGTAAGGTTAGGTTAGGTTAGGTTAGGTTAGGTAAGGTTAGGTTAGGTAAGATTAGGGTAGGTTAGGTTTGATTAGGTTAGGTTAGGTTAGGTTATCCTCATTCATACACTTATCTAATCTTCCTAACCTAATTTAACAACCTGATAACAACGCCAGCTAGAAGAGACGAGCAGTTACGAGAACCAACGAGAGGCACTAACTGTCCAATTGGTAGTTAAGAGACAAGGATAATTACACGCAAATTAGTTTTTTATCGCCTCCATTGTTGTAAAGATGAGGGTAAGCAAAGTGTGTGTGTGTGTGTGTGTGTGTGTGTGTGTGTGTGTGTGTGTGTGTGTGTGTGTGTGTGTGTGTGTGTGTGTGTGTGTGTGTGTGTGTGTGTGTGTGTGTGTGTGTGTGTGTGTGTGTGTGTGTGTGTGTACAAGACAATGGAAAAAGGAAAAGAAGGAAAATAGAAAAATATGCTGGCAATGTAAGGATTATGAATTGTTGAAATGTAAAGAAAAGAAGGAAAAAAAAAAAGAAAAGAAAATGAGAAAAATAATTTGCCGATATAAAAATTTGGAACTATTTAAATGACTGGTAAGAAAATAGAAAAGACGAAAAAAAAGAATCAGAGAGAAGCATTTTCTATCTTCTCCTTCTTTTCTTTCATTTATTTCATCTACTTCTTTGTATTTTAAACTTGTTCACTAATGCAAGAGTTAACCAGCACCTTCTTTGGTAAACTCTGTCCTGTCCACCTCAATAATGCAAGAGTTGACCAGCACCTTCTTTGGTCAACTCTGTCCTGTCCACCTCACTAATGCAAGAGTTAACCAGCACCTCCACTCCTTCGTCTCTCTCTGTCACACTCCATCCTGTCCACCTCACTAATGCAAGAATTAACCAGCACCTCCACTCCGTCTCTCTCTATTCAGTTCTATTCTGTCCACGTCACCAATGCAGGAGTTTACCAGCACCTTCAACTCACACCATCAAGGAGACGAGGCATCACAAAGAACATGAAAACCACCAGAAACACACACACACACAAAAAAAAAAAACTCAGACAAACGCACTACAACATAACGAAACAACACTAGAATTCAAAAAACGAACAAAAAATAAATAAAAACATTACAAAACACACCAAAAACGACTCTAGCCAAACATCACTACCAGAACACCACCTAACATACCCAGAAGTCTCCCATATCAGTGAAGAGAAGGGAAACATCACAAAGGCACCCATACACCCCCAGGCACATCCCAAGGGGCGGAGAAGGACGGTGGAAAGCGAAGGAAGGGAGGGGAAGGAAGGAGGGAGGAAGAAGGGAAGATGGGAGTGGTGGAAGAGAGGTGAGGAAGGAAGGAGGAAGCGTCTCAGAGGAAGGGGAAGGAATGGAGTGGAAAAGGGGAAGAAGGGAAGAAGAGGGGAGGAGGAGAATTGTAAGACCTGAAAGAAAAGGAAAGGAAGAAAGAGAGAGAGAGGAAAAAGTTAATTGAATATATGCTGAGAAAGGGGACAAAACTACTACTACTACTACTACTACTACTACTACTACTACTACTACTACTACTACTACTACCACCATCACAACTGCTGTTAAGAATACTAAGTTGATGATTTATATAAGCAATAATGCTGGAATTGGTCTCCTCCTCCTCCTCCTCCTCCTCCTCCTCCTCCTCCTCCTCCTCCTCCTCCTCCTCCTCCTCCTCCTCCTCCTCCTCCAACAGATATATTCAAATTAATCAATAACTTTTACTGCGAAGATATTCAGAAAAATCCCCCTTTGAGAGAGAGAGAGAGAGAGAGAGAGAGAGAGAGAGAGAGAGAGAGAGAGAGAGAGAGAGAGAGAGAGAGAGAGAGAGAGAGAGAGAGAGAGAGAGAGAGTCATTTTGTCTCTAATGTAATCTCTCTCATAATTGTTTAT
>NC_087190.1:13841603-13846603 GCF_035594125.1 Scylla paramamosain
TAGCTAAACTTTGAATAAATGAGAAAATAATAATAATAATGGTAGTAATAATGAAGAATTAAGAGGGATATGATAGCTGGAACTGAATAAATGACAAATAATAATAATAATAATAATAATAATAATAATAATAATAATAATAATAATAATAATAATAATAATAATAATGAATTAAGACGAATATATTGATATTTTTTTTCTGAGGGAGAAAATATTTTTGCTTCTCTGGAAATGAAATAATGACAATGAAAGTAATAATGAAGAATGAAGAATATATATATTTTCTTTTTATTTTTAGAAAGGAGAAAATATTTTGCTGATCTGTAAATGAAACCTAATATTTTTTTTTTCTTACGTACAAAATGATACCAATTTTTTTTTTTTTCGTTTACTCTTTGAAGTAGATTATTTTTTTTTCATTTTTTTTTTTAATGAATGATAATAATAACAATAAAGCTTTAATTAACATTCTCCTTGTGGAAATAGAGCAGGTTTGGTATTTTTAGTACAAATTGATACTATTGTTTGAAGAGATCGTAAGTTTTTTCTTATTTTTATTTCTTTTTATTTATAGAATTAGCATAAGTTTAATTCTTGCTACGTGTGAAAATTTTTTTTTACTACAAATTTCTTTTTTTTTCTAAAGAATCGATTTTTTTTTCAAATATGCAAAGAGCACAAGTTACATTTATATTACGTATGAAAATAGAACAAGTTTTTTTTTTTTTTTTACCACATACTGATATTTTTTTCTAAAGAATCGTGTTTTTCATACAGACAAAGAAGACAAGTTACATTTTCAATACAAACGAACACTTTCTCTCTCTCTTTTCATGGATACTTGAATAATTTATTTTTAGCACTAATTAATTCTCACTATTCATGGAGAAGCAAATATTTTTCTTCTTTTCACTATTTTGTTCAAAGCAGAAAGTAGATCCAGCAAGTCTCCCCTTAAATAACACACACACACGCACGCACACACACACACACACACACACACACACACACACACACACACACACACACACGAAGAGGGGAACGGTAGAAAGTCTGAATAAATGAATGAATGAATAGATGGATGGATAAATTGAAAGTGAATGTAGAAATGAAGAAAGGAAGAGAGGAAGGAATGAAGGGAAATGGCGAAGGAATGAATAAAGAAGGGAGAAAGAATAGAAATAAATAGGAATAAGGAAGGAATTGATGGAAAAGGGAAAAAAGGAAAGAGATTGATGAATAAATGAGAAGAAAAGGAAGGAAGGAACACCAAAAATAAAGAAAATATGTGAAAAAAAAATAAAAATTATCAAAAAAAAACAAAACACGAAAAAATGAATAAATAAAATGATAAAATAAAAACAAACACGAAAAAATAAATTTAAAAAAATGAAAAAAATACGATGAATAAAAAGTCAAAAATTCTCACAAATCACAAAAAAAAAAAAAAAAAATGGAGAAAAAAAAAGATTAAACGAATTGGAATTTTGTGATTTTGGGAACGAAGCAAAAAATTTACATGTTTATGAAGGTTCTTTCAACATGGAGGTGGTGGTGGTGGTGGTGGTGGTGATGGTGGTGGTGGTGGTGGTGGTGGTGGTAATGCTGTCAAAAACTCACCTAATCTTTAAGAAAATCCGGTTCGATTCCTTTAAAATTCTTCGATAAAGTCAAATACATTGTAAGAATCACACGAGGCTTTTTACTTTCTCTCTCTCTCTCTCTCTCTCTCTCTCTCTCTCTCTCTCTCTCTCTCTCTCTCTCTCTCTCTCTCTCTCTCTCTCTCTCTCACATTTCGCTTTTAAACTCTCCATTTCGCTCTATCTTTAATTCGATTCTCTCTCTCTCTCTCTCTCTCTCTCTCTCTCTCTCTCTCTCTCTCTCTCTCTGTCTCTGGGAGGAAAGAAAATGATGATAATAAAAATAAAAAAAAATATTGAAGGCGAGAATGAACAAAAAACGGAAAAGGGAAGGGAAAAAAACTCATTCATTGCAGTTATTACATTTCTGGAAAGGGAAAACTGGAAAAAAATAATGAAAGGAGGAAAAAATTGTAGTGGTATTTGGAATAATTAATTTTGCTACCAGGAAGAGGAGGAGGAGGAGGAGGAGGAGGAGGAGGAGGAGGAGGAGGAGGAGGAGGAGGAGGAGGAGGTAGATAGATATTTAAATGCAAATATTGAATAAAGGAAACGAGAGATGAAGAGGGAATAGAAAGAAGAGGAAGAAGAGGAAGAGAATAAATGAATGAATAAATAAATAAATAAATAAATAAATAAATAAATAAATAAATAAATGGCACAAAATGAACAGTAAAAATATAATGACGTACAGAACAAAACGAAAAAATATAAATAAATAAATAAATAAAAATTAAAATAAGAAAATAAAGAAAAGCTTTGTAATTACAAGAAGAAAATGCTGAATTCTCTCTCTCTCTCTCTCTCTCTCTCTCTCTCTCTCTCTCTCTCTCTCTCTCTCTCTCTCTCTCTCTCTCTCTCTCTCTATATTACTTTCACTTCATCTTTATCTTATTTTTATTTATTTTATTGAATATTAAATCAATCGCGTTGAGTTTGAGAGCGAGACCGAGAGCGAGAGAGAGAGAGAGAGAGAGAGAGAGAGAGAGAGAGAGAGAGAGAGAGAGAGAGAGAGAGAGAGAGAGAAGAGAGGGGCGCCTGCACAAGACGTGTGGGATAATGAAGATGGAGATAAAGAAAGGTACAGAGAGAGAGAGAGAGAGAGAGAGAGAGAGAGAGAGAGAGAGAGAGAGAGAGAGAGAGAGAGAGAGAGAGAGAGAGAGAGAGAGAGAGTATATGAATAAAATGAAACTAAATAAACAAACGATCAATGATTCTATTTCACATTTAACAAATAACACACACACACACACACACACACACACACACACACACACACACACACACACACACACACACACACACACAAATCGCACGCTATAAATTAACACAGATCACGAGAGAGAGAGAGAGAGAGAGAGAGAGAGAGAGAGAGAGAGAGAGAGAGAGAGAGAGAGAGAGAGAGAGAGAGAGAGAGAGAGAGGATAGGGAAATACAACACAGGAATTATAATGGTAAAAAATATGATTAATGAACCAATAACAAAGGAGGAGGAGGAGGAGGAGGAGGAGGAGGAGGAGGAGGAGGAGGAGGAGGAGGAGGAGGAGGAGGAGGAGGAGGAGGAGGAAGGAAGGGAACAGAATAAGAAATAAGGACAAAACAATTAAACAGAGAAAGAGAAGAGAGAGAGAGAGAGAGAGAGAGAGAGAGAGAGAGAGAGAGAGAGAGAGAGAGAGAGAGAGAGAGAGAGAGAGAGAGAGAGAGAGAGAGAACAAATAAGTGGGAACTGTGGAGAGGAATAATAGCGAAAATAAAAAGCCAAATATTATTCCCAAAGTAAAGTATATGACCTGTTAAAACACACACACACACACACACACACACACACACACACACACACACACACACACACACACACACACACACACACGAAGGGGGAAGTGTGAATAAATGAATTAATAAATGGATGGGTGGATAAATGAGGGAATGAGGGAGGGAGGGAAGGAAGGAAGGAAGGAAGGAAGGAAGGAAGGAAGGAAGGAAGGAAGGAAGGAAGGAAGGAAGGAAGGAAGGAAGGAAGGAAGGGAGGAAGGAAGGAAGGGAGGGAGGGAGGAAGGAAGGAAGAAACGAAAGGAAATCTAGAAAAATGATAAATAAAGATGATAAATAAAGAAGGAAGGAAGGAACGAAAGAAGGAAACATAGAAAAAATAATAAACAAAAATAATAAACAAAGATAATAAAGACGACAAAAAAATATCAGTAAAAGAAATACACAAAAAAAGGATAAAAAGAAAAAAAAAAGAAAAACAAGAACAGAGAAAAAACAGAACAGAACAGAGATAAATAAGACAAAAAAACAAAAACAAAAAACACTAAAAAGAAATAAGGAAAATAATAATAAAGACGAAAAATCAATAAAACAAGAAAATAAACAAAAAAAACACACAAGAAAAACAAACAGACAGATAAACAACACAAAAAAACACAAAAAAAGAGCGAAAAAGAATTTAAAAACACAACAAACACGTACAAAACATAGGTAAACATTTTAATTAGACGCACAGGTGATATAAATTTAACTGCCACTAATCACTCTTTATAAACACCTGTTGCCGGAGCACCTGTTAGAGTAAGCTGTTGGTTAAGTAAGGAGGCCATTATTAACTCTCTCTCTCTCTCTCTCTCTCTCTCTCTCTCTCTCTCTCTCTCTCTCTCTCTCTCTCTCTCTCTCTCTCTGATTTCTCGTCTTAAATGTTGTTGGTATATTAATGTTTACAATCTCTCTCTCTCTCTCTCTCTCTCTCTCTCTCTCTCTCTCTCTCTCTCTCTCTCTCTCTCTCTCTCTCTCTCTCTCTGATTTTCTCGTCTTTATTAAGTGCGTATGTAAGTTTATTGTTTGAAAAGTCTCTCTCTCTCTCTCTCTCTCTCTCTCTCTCTCTCTCTCTCTCTCTCTCTCTCTCTCTCTCTCTCTCTCTCTAATTACAAAGGCAAACGAAAGCTAAAGAATAATAATGATGAGGAAGGAGAAAGAGAGTGAAAGAGGAAAAGAGAGAGAAAGAAAGAAAGAGAGGGAGAGAGAGAGGAAAGTTAGAGAAAGAGAAAGAGGAAGAGAGGAAGAGGGAGAAAATATGGTACTAATTACGTGAATGGTAAAAGAGGAGGAGGAGGAGGAGGAGGAGGAGGAGGAGGAGGAGGAGGAGGAGGAGGAGGAGGAAATAAGTATTGGTGGTCTCTCTCTCTCTCTCTCTCTCTCTCTCTCTCTCTCTCTCTCTCTCTCTCTCTCTCTCTCTCTCTCTCTCTCTCTCTGTACATGAAAGGCATGCATTTTGGGCAATCCACTCTCTCTCTCTCTCTCTCTCTCTCTCTCTCTCTCTCTCTCTCTCTCTCTCTCTCTCTCTCTCTCTCTCTCTCTCTCTCT
>NC_087190.1:13859103-13861603 GCF_035594125.1 Scylla paramamosain
AGAAGAGGAAGAGGAAGAGGAGGAGGAGGAGGAGGAGGAGGAGGAGGAGGAGGAGGAGGAGGAGGAGGAGGAGGAGGAGGAGGAGGAGGAGGAGGAAGACACGTGCGCTTTCTTCACTGCATTTGTTTTCTAGAAGATATTAAAGCGAATATTTTGCCGCCAGGGGAGAGAGAGAGAGAGAGAGAGAGAGAGAGAGAGAGAGAGAGAGAGAGAGAGAGAGAGAGAGAGAGAGAGAGAGAGAGAGAGAGAGAGAGAGAGAGAGCAAATACACCATGAATCAAAAGCTTTCCTACCTGTATAAAAAAAATAGTAAATAAAAATATAAAAAAATACACTTGGAATGAAAGCGAATTGAAGAAAAAAATAAATAAAAAGGAAATAAAAAGAAAATAAAAAGAAAAGAGTGAATAGAAATGGAAGAAAAAAGACTCAAGAGCGCAGAAGGAGATAGAAAAAAATACAATAATAAAAAAAAAACAAAGAATGAAACACACACACACACACACACACACACACACACACACACACACACACACACACACACACACACACACACACACACACACACACACACACACACACACACACACACACACACACACACACACACGGATCAGCTTTAAAACGGAGGAGGAGGAGGAGGAGGAGGAGGAGGAGGAGGAGGAGGAGGAGGAGGAGGAGGAGGATAAGCAAAAGGATAACAATATGGATAAAAAAATAAAGAAAAAGAAGGAAAGAAGAAAAAAGGAGAAGAAGAAGAAGAAGAAGAAGAAGAAGAAGAAGAAGAAGAAGAAGAAGAAGAAGAAGAAGAAGAAGAAGATAATTACGATGACAAGAATGATGATGAATGATGATGACGTTGATGGAAAGTAAAAAAACAATAAACATTTAGTGGTAAAAGAGGGGAAAAGGAGGAAGAAGAGGAGGAGGAGGAGGAGGAGGAGGAGGAGGAGGAGGAGGAGGAGGAGGAGGAGGAGGAGGAGGAAACAAGAGAAACAAGTAACATAACGCCCGCTGACACATAACGAGGTTAGGAGGAGGAGGAGGAGGAGGAGGAGGAGGAGGAGGAGGAGGAGGAGGAGGAGAAGGAGGAGGAGGAGGAGGAGAAGGAGATGATAAAGATGACGAAGAAAAACGAACGAAAGTTTAGGACAATGAATGAAAATAGAAGAAGAAGAAGAAGAAGAAGAAGAAGAAGAAGAAGAAGAAGAAGAAGAAAACTACTACTACTACTACTACTACTACCAATATTAGAGAGAGAACAACAACAACAACAACAACAACAACAACAACAACAGCAATAAAAGAAAAAAATAAATAAAAACGAAAATAAGAAAGTTCCTCCCAAAAAAATTGAAAGAAAACGAAAAAAAAAAAAAAAGATAATCACACGAAAATAAAAAAAAAATTACACCCAATTTTTTCTGGCCTGTGATTGGATAGCGGGCTTTTCCTTTCAGCCAATGAGAAGAGGCCTAAGCAAAGAACACCCTTCCTTTGACCAATAGCGAGGCGACACAATTAACGCAACCCGATATAAGAGAGAGAGAGAGAGAGAGAGAGAGAGAGAGAGAGAGAGAGAGAGAGAGAGAGAGAGAGAGAGAGAGAGAGAGAGAGAGAGAGAAGACTGGTTAGAGAAATTGTAGTAGTACGTCTCTCTCTCTCTCTCTCTCTCTCTCTCTCTCTCTCTCTCTCTCTCTCTCTCTCTCTCTCTCTCTCTAGTAGTTTTAGTGATTTTCAGACAGAGAGAGAGAGAGAGAGAGAGAGAGAGAGAGAGAGAGAGAGAGAGAGAGAGAGAGAGAGAGAGAGAGAGAGAGAGAGAGCGTGCGTGTGTGTGTGTGTGCGTGTTAACCATGTAAGTGCAAATCTTATTGGACCTACTTACTGAGAGAGAGAGAGAGAGAGAGAGAGAGAGAGAGAGAGAGAGAGAGAGAGAGAGAGAGAGAGAAAAGCGAGTACAAGTCTCTCATTTTCCTCCTTGAAGACAAGGCACGTTTTTCATAATCCTAAATTCTCTCTCTCTCTCTCTCTCTCTCTCTCTCTCTCTCTCTCTCTCTCTCTCTCTCTCTCTCAATCCCTCCAATATAATATCCTCTTATGTACGAGAGAGAGAGAGAGAGAGAGAGAGAGAGAGAGAGAGAGAGAGAGAGAGAGAGAGAGAGAGAGAGAGAGAGAGAGACCTATTCACACCTGACCATACAGAATAACAAGTGAAGGATACAAACTCGAACACACACACACACACACACACACACACACACACACACACACACACACACACCTGTACGTCTGACACGCAACACTACACCTGACTTGAATATGGATCAATACACACCTACTGCACACCTGAAACACACACACACACACACACACACACACACACACACACACACACACACATGAATAGTTAAAAAAAATAAATAAAAATAACGAGAAAAATAAGATAATGAAATAATGATGATAAAATGGGAAAATAAGGTAATTGATAAAGCAGAAACCA
>NC_087190.1:13869103-13871603 GCF_035594125.1 Scylla paramamosain
AGAGAGAGAGAGAGAGAGAGAGAGAGAGAGAGAGAGAGAGAGAGAGAGAGAGAGAGAGAGAGAGAGAGAGAGAGAGAGAGAGAGAGAGAGAGAGAGAGAGAGAGAGAGAGAGACGCAAATTAGCTTCATCATTATCTTCAGTTCTTACAATGGTAATCAATGTTTTGGTGGTGGTCATTACAGCAAAGTTATTTTTCAAGATCATTAATTAATTACAACACTAATTACCTTGTGACCGAAAAATGTAATGAGAGAAGAGAGAGAGAGAGAGAGAGAGAGAGAGAGAGAGAGAGAGAGAGAGAGAGAGAGAGAGAGAGAGAGAGAGAGAGAGAGAATTGATATACAAGGCAAAGAATTATATATATACCAGATTATTATTATTATTATTGTTATTATTACTATTATTATTTACAAATACGTCCTCATCATACTAATTACACGTCTGTTTGTAATTCACCGTGTTACAAATTGTTACTAATGATTTTTTTTTTTCGAAACTTTTTTTTTCTCACAGTCGTCAAGAAAAAGAAAAAAAAAGAAAAGAAGAAAGTTATCTGCAATATCACATTAAGTCGTAAATAAATGTTAAAAAGAAAAAAGAAGAAGAAAAGTTTAGGGTTTATTTATTTTTTTATTTATTTATTTGTTTGTTTATTTATTTCTTATTTATTTATTTTATTTATTTTTTTTTGTGTGTGTTCTTCGTTCACCTACGCAGCTACTATCATCGTTACCTTCATTTATTCACTGTTTCTCTCTCTCTCTCTCTCTCTCTCTCTCTCTCTCTCTCTCTCTCTCTCTCTCTCTCTCTCTCGTCCGTTCATTTCACAAGATTATAATTGTTTTCTTTATTCTTTTATCCTTTTATTTACTCATTTTCTTCGTTTATTTACAGTTATTATCATCTTCCATTCTCTCTCTCATTCGTATAAACAACAACAACAACAACAACAACAACAACAACAACAACAACAACACTAACCAATAACATTAACACAACAACACACCAAATCATAACAGAGAGAGAGAGAGAGAGAGAGAGAGAGAGAGAGAGAGAGAGAGAGAGAGAGAGAGAGAGAGAGAGAGAGAGAGAGAGATTACAACAACAATCACCAAAAGTCTTCTAATATTTGTAAGACTGCCAGGGAATAAGAGGCAGGTAACGTGTGTGTGTGTGTGTGTGTGTGTGTGTGTGTGTGTGTGTGTGTGTGTGTGTGTGTGTGTGTGTGTGTGTGTGTGTGTGTGTGTGTGTGTGTGTGTGTGTGTGTGTGTGTGTGTGTGTGTGTGACTGAAGAAGTGAGAGAGAAAAACATACACAGAACAAATAAGCGACTCTCTCTCTCTCTCTCTCTCTCTCTCTCTCTCTCTCTCTCTCTCTCTCTCTCTCTCTCTCTCTCTCTCTCTCTCTCTCTTTCTACCCTGCGTACACACGATAGAGAACAAGACAGAGACACGGTAGAGAGAGAGAGAGAGAGAGAGAGAGAGAGAGAGAGAGAGAGAGAGAGAGAGAGAGAGAGAGAGAGAGAGAGAGAGAGAGAGAGAGAGAGAGAGAGCAGCCGTGCGTCTCCCAAAACACTTCCACACGCAACATTAACACACGCCGGCTTTTACTGAGAGAGAGAGAGAGAGAGAGAGAGAGAGAGAGAGAGAGAGAGAGAGAGAGAGAGAGAGAGAGAGTCACCCTAGAGAATGATCAAGGAACTCCCAACGCCACCCTTCTCTCTCTCTCTCTCTCTCTCTCTCTCTCTCTCTCTCTCTCTCTCTCTCTCTCTCTCTCTCTCTCTCGTTAAGGTGATTTTTGAAAGAGAAATAAAAAAATTGAAGCACATCCGCATCTCTCTCTCTCTCTCTCTCTCTCTCTCTCTCTCTCTCTCTCTCTCTGTTCGTTTTTTTCGTTTTTTTCATTTTTCTTCTTGTTTTTCTTTTGTTTTGTTTGTCTAGCCGTCGTACACTGGAGTGAAAGGTGTTGTACCTGCCACTCACTTATTCCTGATTGGCCCTCTCTCTCTCTCTCTCTCTCTCTCTCTCTCTCTCTCTCTCTCTCTCTCTCTCTGTGGACTAACGAGTAGAAAGAAAATAGTGCAATATAAAATCATAAGAAAATGTTGTGTATCTTTTCTCCGCCATCTTTCCTTCTAATATATTAAATTCTTTATATTTCCACAATTTCAGATCCGTGACCCATAAAATCAACATTCCATTCAATTAAAAGCAATAATCTTACAGAAAAATCCTTCTTTTTCAAACCCAAACTGGACATATTGCGTTTTCTATACATCTATGACGGGAAACTGCAATTTTTTTATGGTTTTAGATCAGTTACCCATAAAATCAATATTCCTTTAAACTAAGAGCAACAATCTAATAGAAAAATTCCCTCTTTTCAACTCAAATAGACGAGTGGGTATAGATTGAACGTTTTCCATTTTCTGTACATCTTTAAAGGGGAAACTGCAATTTTTTGGATGTTTTTAGATCTATGACCCAGTAAGAGCAATAA
>NC_087190.1:13881603-13886603 GCF_035594125.1 Scylla paramamosain
TCTTTAATTCGTCGTCGTCCTCCTCCTCCTCCTCCTCCTCCTCCTCCTCCTCCTCTTCCTCCTCCTCCTTTCATCTCCCGCCTTCCTTCTCCCTCTCTTACTCTCTTCCCTCAAATTTTTCTTCCTTCCTTCCTTCCTTCCTTCTCTTTCCTCTCCAAGTTCTCTCTCTCTCTCTCTCTCTCTCTCTCTCTCTCTCTCTCTCTCTCTCTCTCTCTCTCTCTCTCTCTCTAATTTCTTTTTCCTAGCTTTTTCTTCCTTAAACCCCTACCCTCCTCCTCCTCCTCCTCCTCCTCCTCCTCCTCCTCCTCCTCCTCCTCCTCCTCTTCATCCTCCTCCTCCTCCTCCTCCTCTCTTTCCTCCTCATCAACCTTCCCTCCACAGTTCACCTCTCTTCTCCGCCGCCGCCACCACCACCACCACCACCACCACCACCACCACCACCACCCCCTCCTCCTCCTCCTCCTCCTCCTCCTCCTCCTCCTCCTCCTCCTCCTCCTCCTCCTTAATTACCTTGGCGTTACACGAAGGCCTTTTGTTCAGATGCCATTAGGCCTACTAGAAAGTCTTCCTCCTCCTCCTCCTCCTCCTCCTCCTCTTCTTCTACTTCTCCTCTTCTTCTACTTCTCCTCTTCCTCCTCCTCCTCTTCTCCTATCTTATTGTTCGACTCTTGACCAGCAGGGGCACAGGAAACGCAGGTAACAGTGCAGGTGTTTATTCACAGAAGGTGTGAACAGAAGGCTGGAGGTAGGTGATCTCCCGGCGCCAGGCCGCGCACTTCCACTTAACACTTATGACTGAAGCCTAGCTCGTTCACTCATACACGTATTCATGCCTCACACAAGTCTCGCTCATTCACTCGTTCACACAACTAGCTAACAACCACACACCTCCCCCGAGACATAAGGAAGATTCCTTATCTTTGTTATGGCTACCGTAACACATGAAACAAAGTTACAATGATTGAAGTACAGAAAACACGGTACATATACACAAAACAAACACAGCGTACAATGAACACGTACGACTAATCGTAGGTGCTACGGTGCCACCGCACCTGCAGTCGTCTCGGCTCCCTACGCTGTCGGCTGCTTCGACGCTCTGGTTGCTCTCGGCCACGGTGTACCCCGTTACCCTGATGCTCCGGGCTGCCGGGATGGTGGTGTTCCTCGTGACCCTGATGCTGAAGCGCTGCACCGCCATGAGCGGTGTGCTGCTCGACAGGAAGGGGAGCAAGAGGTCTGTGTGGGCGTAGGTGTCTTCTATTACGCCACATCACGCGACCGCTGCCCATCTTGATGAGGTAGTCTCTCCTTCGCCCAACAGCCACGATGACACCCAGGCGATCCCAGAGGCCTGTCGTGTGATCTTGAACGTCGACGTGGCCACCGAGGTGCAGGAGAGGAAGAGTACGGGCGGACGCGTCGTGGCGAAGTTTCGCTTTCTTCCTCAGTCGCTCTGCCTTGGCGTCGCACTCATCAGCAGCGCGCTGCCACTGCTGAGCGTATGAGCGATGATGAGCCGGGACACAGGACCTCATAGGATGACCGAAGAGGACTTGTGCTGGTGATCGCCCTTCCGCCCTCGGAGTGTTGCGCAGTTCCAGCAACCCGCGAGCGAACGCATCCTCGTCCAGGTGTCCCTGCTGTGTGGTCGTGAGGATCAGCTTCTTCACGGACTTGACCGCTGCCTCGGCGTGACCATTGGAGCGTGGATAATGAGGTGAAGATACACGATGCTCCACCCCCATCGAGCCAGGAAGCGCCGTACCGATGAAGAAGTGAACTGCGGTCCACCGTCAGTCCTCAGGAGAACAGGCACGCCCGTGTCGGCGAACACACCCCGAAGGACACGAACGAGCTGATCAGCCGATGCTGGACGTGAGCATGCAGACACGTGAGGCCACCCAGACAAGCGATCTACATACACGAGGTATGTACGGCCTGCTGCGTGGAAGTAGTCTGCAGAAACTGACTCAAACACCCTGCTGGGTGTGTCCGTGTCCTGCCAGAGAGGTTCGTTGGCTTGGCTTGGTAGGAGTGGACGGCATAGTGAGCATCCAGAAACGACGTTCTCAACGTCTCTGTCCATACCAGGCCAGTACACCGTTTGTCGGGCCCGTCGCTTGGTGCGCTCCATCCCCTGATGACTGTCATGGAGTCGCTCTAGTGTTTCTCGGCGGAGGCTGTGAGGAATAAGAAGCCTCGGCCCGTAAACCACCAGGTCGTCGTCTACGGCCAGCAGACTGCGCACCGGCCAGTACGTACGCAAGCGGTGATCGAGGTCGTGGCAATGATCAGGAAGCCCTCGATGATGACGTTCTTGAGCAAGCAGTACTCCCCGTCTCTTGCTGCTGCGGCACGTACCATTTCCACAGTCTGATCCTGGAGTGGTGCTAAGCGGACGCCGTCCTCATTGGTGGCAGATAACGCTGAGATGACCGCTGAGTGGAGAGGGTCGAGGTCACCAGAAGTAGCAGCATCCTCTTCCTCCACTGGGTCCTGTACTGGAGCACGTGAGAGGGCGTCGGGCACACAGTGTGTCGATCCCTTTTGCCAGCTTGCTGTGAAAGAATACTGAGCAAGCTTCTCCCTCATGCGCTGCAGCCGCAGGTTCTCTATTTCTCCCAACAACTTGCTATTGAGGAGAGGTATCAGCGGGCGGTGGTCGAGCACTAGATCGAAGTGAGGAGTCCTTTCAGGTAGGTGCCACATTTCCTGACTGCCCAGACGATTGCAGCCATTTCCAACTCTATTACTGCATAGCGGCTCTCTGTGTCTGTAACAAATCTTGACCCGCATTGCACCATCTTCCACTGGTCACTGTGCTTCTGCAGGAGAACGAATCCAAATCCGTGCATCCTTGAGGCGTCAGTCTGTAGCATCGTTGGTAATGATGGGTCGAAGTATGCCAAGACAGGTGGGCTGACGAGACACTGTTTCACCTTCTCAAACGCCTCTTCATGGTTAGGAGACCAGCACCAACTGTTCTTCGGGCGTAAGGTCGGGTACTTGATGGAGCTGTTGCCGGTGTGCTGTTCTTCCCTGCGTAGCGGTCGGATTTGAGCCGGAAAATCTTCGGGGAGGATTCCGAGAGCGATGGAATCGTACCAGCTAAGCAGCGCCCCCTTCACCTCCTTCACCACGCTCACAACAGTCTCAGCTTCCCTGTCGCCCAGTTGCAAGTGCGACGAGAAAGTTCCTACACAGGTGAGGGGGTGATTACCGGCAGCATAAAGTCCATCACCATCAGCGGGCGCCAAGCTGGAGGGCGGGATTCCAAGGAGTGTTGCCGTGTCGAGGCCAATAACGGTCGTTTCGGCCCCAGAGTCAGGAGTCCACGTAATCTTGTCTCTTCCAGCGGGATGTGTGGCGGTAATGAGCACCTGGGGCGCAGGTCGTGCCGTCACCGTCTTTGTGTATACGCCTGATAAGAGCTGGTATACACTGGCACTGGCTCCCCGCCTCGGGCCTGCACCGCGATGAGGAGAGACAGTTGAGGAACTCCTCGAAGCTCCTCGTCGTTTCCTCACTGTCTGCTGACATACACTCGCAAAATGCCCTCTTTTCCCGCAGTTACGACACACTTTATCTATTGCCTGGCATCCCCTTTTGTCACTGCGACAATCTTTGCCACAACGATAACAGCCCGTGGGGCTTGAGCCCCCGAAACTGCCCTTCCTGTAGTTCGAGACAGCGTTCACACCATGGCTCGAAGAGTGAGAGCCGCCCCTTAGTACTGCACTACACTGGTTAGCGCTCTCTGATGCTCTGCAAATATCTATGGCGTTTTCAAGGGTGAGTTTCTTGTTTTCCAGCATGCGTTTCAGAGCCACTTCGTCTCGTGTCCCAACGACAATTCTGTCACGCAGCTGATGGTTTATGCACTGGTCGCAAAAGTCACAGAAATTGGCGATTTCCTTTACAGCACATAAAAAGTCGTCAAAACCTTCTTGCGTTTCTTGCACGCGGGAGTAGAAGTCTCTTCTATCCATGATGATGTTGCGCTGGCTTCGCAGGTACTCACACATTGCATCGAGGATGGTTCTTAACTCCGCGTCTCTCGGTAAGCTTATCCCGTGGCGAAGTGTACGGGTCCACTCGTCGTCTAGGACAGCAGCGAGTGCCGCCCTCTGCTCAGCCAGGGAGAGACAGTCTATCCTGGCGAGGGTTACGTATCCTTCAAACTTATGGCGCCACGTGTCAAACTCACGTAAAGATGCTGACGCCGTTAAGTGAGGAATGATGGTGGCGGACGTCGGGAACCTCGCGCCCTGGGTAGACGTGCTGCGGGCTGTGGTTTCGCCTTCATTGCTCGCCGTGGTGCGACTGGGAGCTTGTGTCCCCACTCTCTCCAGCAGCTGGGTTAAACGCTCCTCGCGAGCCTGACTCTGCTCCGACTGTCGCGCTAGCAGAGCCTGACTCTGCTCCGACTGTCGCGCTAGCAGGGCAGCCAGCGCCTCCAACTGCTTCTCCATTCTGCGCCGTACCCACTGCAGCCTTGTCCTGATCCTACTCACTGCGCCATGTTCGACTCTTGACCAGCAGGGGCACAGGAAACGCAGGTAACAGTGCAGGTGTTTATTCACAGAAGGTGTGAACAGAAGGCTGGAGGTAGGTGATCTCCCGGCGCCAGGCCGCGCACTTCCACTTAACACTTATGACTGAAGCCTAGCTCGTTCACTCATACACGTATTCATGCCTCACACAAGTCTCGCTCATTCACTCGTTCACACAACTAGCTAACAACCACACACTTATTGCCTCTCTTCTCTCTTTTTACACGTTTCATCGCTTTTTCCTGCTTCTTCCTTCTCCTCCTCTTCCTCTTCTTCCTCTTCCTTCTCATCTTCTTCCTCCTCCTCCTCCTCCTCCTCCTCCTCCTCCTCCTCTTCTTTCAATGTTCTAGCGCCTCTTTATCACTTTCTAACCTCCTCCTCCTCCTCCTCCTCCTCCTCCTCCTCCTCCTCCTCCTCCTCCTCCTCTTCCTCCTCTTCCTCCTC
>NC_087190.1:13904103-13926603 GCF_035594125.1 Scylla paramamosain
GCTCGTCTTACTCTCACAGCAATGCAAAAAACAATTCCTAACGGCATCCAGAACTGTGATAACTAATGAAGGGGAAGTTATTATTAATTAACAGTTCGTCTTACCCTCAAAACAGAGAGCAGCTCCTAACAGCGCGGAAACCTTACACTTCTGCAGGAAAAGTTGACAGGCCTTATTAACCGTACACTGCAAGGCAAGAACACCATTATTACTGTAGAAAATTTAAGAATTAACTATCATTTTTTTTTTTCATTATTGTTACCACTTGTTTAAATATATGGAACGTAATATATATACTGACAAGAGGTAGTTAAGATTTACGACCTATATTCAACAGTAACAAGCTTAATTTTAGTAGTGTCCTTGCGAAAGTAACAAATAAGAAATTAATATATGCCACCTTAAATAAGGAACATAATTTACGTAGACAAAAGATACAAAAAAGCATTCTCTATATTCAACAATAGTGAACTTAATACCAGCGTTCTTGCAAAAATAACAAAAAATAAATAAATAAATAAATAAAAACATATATACTAGCCTGAATAAGGAACATAGTAAAAATACACAAAAAATAAGAAAATATTAATAACTCCAAGCCTAATACACAGAAACTTAAAAGAAAACCCCAGAAATTCTACGTGTTAGACAATCCCTTGCTAACTGACTGATTGTGCTTTGATCCAAGTTGACATAGTGAGGAAGACTCTGAAATGGACTGAAATGAGAAAGTTCTGAAGTGAGAGTGAAGCGAGTGACGTGAACATGGCTACTGAAGTGCTGGGTGGTGTTGGTGGTGGTATTACTGGCAGGCCACTCACGGTAAGCACGCAGCATAATCTTATTACGTCAATATTATTATTATTTTACAAGTTGTGGTGTTTAAGGTGTCACTGTTTTCTTTTTCTTTTTTTTTCTTTTTTTTTTAAGGTAAACGTTTTCAACAAACACACACACACAACTTTGCTGTATTTTCTCATATTTACAACAACCTATCAATCAATCAATCAATCACTCCTAAATCTGACGCAAATTTCCTTTGTCGCAGTCTCTCGGGAACAGCTAATTGTAACCAAGTCCTGTAAACATTGGCCGGATAACTACAGGAAACGTGGCAACATGACAGAATTGTGCTACTCACCTTTTGTTCTCTGTTCCTCCATCCCCTACAGGCTGATGACTTGGCAGGGTCGCGGGTGAAGAATCCTGGACTGCTGGAGGACTGGTGGCCCGGGTACCCAGTGTGGCAAGGGCAGAGAGACGCCGCGGTGCCCATGGTGATCGTGGTGACGCTGGCGGCGGTGATGGGCCTGGTGGGGAATATCATCGTGGCGGGCCTCCTCTGCTGCCCGGGCCGTGGTCCACGTAAATTTAGCCTCACCGGCCTGTACCTGCTGCACCGGGCCATCGCCGACGCCTGTGTGCAGATGGGCCAGCCTCTCATGGTGGTGACAGTGGTGGCGGACAAGCACCCGTGGGGCGTGTGTGTTCAACCCTGCCCTCATGCAGCTGGGAATGGTTGCCAGCATTGTCTTCCTCGCCGGCTTAGCCCTGGACTCCTTCCTTGCCTCAAAGCCACACCGCTTCCCCGCCCAGATCCGCAGAAGAGTGCTGCGGGCGGCGGTGACGGTGGCGTGGGTTGCCGGCCTGGTGCTCTTCACCCTCACCGGCCTGGGGATCTTCCGGCAGGGTGACATGTGCCTAGAGGCGCCGCTCTTCCTCATCCACACTCATGACGGGCTGTTCGTGTGTCTCCTGCTGATGTTCCTGCTGCCCCTGGTGGTGCTGGTGGCTTCCCTGGCTCTTGTACTGTTGAAGAAGGAGCCGCCGAGTGTGGGGAGAAGAAACAGCGAGAATACGAGAGAACGAACCGCGACGGGGGCAGGAACTGGCGGGAGGGAGTCCATACGTACCAACACCACTCCTGCTGGCGCCAAGACCATGCTGCCTCGCTCAGCCCGCCTGCTGGTAGCGCTAAGCCTTGTCTTCGCCGTGACGCACCTACCCTACTGGACGCTGCGGATCCACTACTCCAGGGCGCGGGAACTGTTACCATTCCCCATCCACGCGGTGATCTACTGCCTGGCGTTGGTGGGAACTGCCCTGGATCCGGTGTTGGGAGTGTGGTTCAGGGTGGAACTGTGGCAGGGCGTGGTGGCGCGCCTCCCTTCGCATCCTGCCTCTGCTGTGCCGCTACACACTGTTTAATTCTAGCTTAATAACTCCAGCTTCCTCAGGCCAGCGCTTCTTGTGACAGACTGCATCGTTTGGCGGCCCCATCATCCCCGAGTGGCGGTAACTTCAAGTGATGTAGAGTGGATACGTCTGGTGCAGTGAATATTATTAGTTACTGTGAAGTGTGGACCGTTCATTGTGTCCTGTGTGGCTGCATTTCTTCGTGTTTCTCTCCATGGTAGCCTCTGTATAGATGTAATTTGTTGGCAGTGCTGGCTTCGTGTTCTGCTTCATTCATAAGAAATAAGGGAAGCTGCAAGAAGCCATCAGGCCTACACGTGGTAGTCCCTGTCCTACACATTCCTTTCATTTTATTACTGGCCATTCGTGTTATGATGGCGGCCTATATCTTACATTTCAGCTCTAGGCAGCCGCAAGGACCCATCACATACACATTTTTTTTTTTTTCTTTTGTCATATTTTTCTTCAATCTTTGCAGCATCCACACAAAGCATGCAGTTTCTTTTCTTTCACTAATCACTCTTTTCCCTCATTCTTGCCTTTGATAGAAGTTAAACAAGACGTACTTTCTTGTCATTATTATATTTTCTTTCATTCTTGTCCCCAATATAGAGACCAAATACAGCATACAAGCCTTTGCTTCCCTTCATTTTCAATTATTTTCCTTCATTCTTACCCATAAGGAAATAAAATAAAGGCCAAACGAAACTTGCATACTTTTTTTTTTCATTTTTGTCCTATAGAACTCACACACACACACACACACACCTGTTTTCCCTTCATTATCACAAGTTTTCCTCCTACATTCCAACATTTTCCTCCATTTTCATCTCAAGTAGAGGCCAAAGACATGCATACCTCTTTTCCTTCACTTTCAATACAGTTTCTTCAACTCTTCAATGGCAGAAATAAGCTGTAGACACAAACCTTCTTTCCCTTCATCATACACTTCCTTCCATTGTCTCCAGCGGAAGCCAAACTAAACATGCCTTTATTTTTTCTCCCAGTCATACTTTTCCTAAATTCCCATTCACTTAAGCACACACACACACACACACACACACCTTTTTCTCATTCATGGTATCAAGCAAAACACACAAACTTTCTTCCTTCATGGTGGCAAACGAAACACACCTTTTTTCCTTCATTGTTATATATTTAACCATTAATGAAAAGTACAAAACATCAAAAGTTGCAGCGGCCGCCTCTTAAAGTTTGCCTCATCCTGCCCCCCATCCCATCCCGTCCTGTCCTGTCCTGTCCCTGAACCCAAACAAACCCAGGCCACCTCTCTCCTATGCAATGGCACGCCACACACTCTGCCATCACCTTTCAGAAATCACCACCTTGTCATAACTTATAACACATTAATAAAGGGGGAATAGAATTAATCCGGTACTCAAAACATCTTTTCTTGATGCCTTTTGTAAAGTTTTGAGATAGAGTGAAAGGAATTGGTACTCAGAACAGCTTCCCTGATGTAAAAATTGAGAGAATGAAAGAAATTGGTACTCAAAACACCTTAAGAGTTTTGAGACAGAAAGGAATTGGTACTCGAAACACTTATCTTGTTCTTGTAGTGTTTTGAGATGGGGTAAAAGGAAATGGTACCCAAAACACCTTATCTGGATGTTTGCCTTAAAACCTTGAGATACAATGGAAGAAATTGGTACTCAAAACAGCTTTCCCTGATGTTTTGGTTAGAACCTTGGTATAAAATGAAAGGAATTCATACTCAAAACATCTTCCCTGATATCCTTGTTATAGAAATGAAGAATGTAAGGAGCTGGTAGTACTCAAAACATCCTTCTCTCTTCTTGCTATAGAACCTCGAGACATAATGAAAGGAACTGGATAAACAGACGCTCTTCCCTGTTCTTGTTATAGAATCTCAAATAAAATGTAAGGAACTGGGTAGACCCTCTTTCCTATTCGTGTTCTACATTTTGAAGTTTAAAAAAAATGCGTGAAAAATAACTTTGCAATTCCCTTCTCTATAGAAAAATGCCTTTGATATATTACAGTATTTATATATATATATATATAGCAAATATAATAGACAAAAAAAGCATTATCATTATTATTATTATTACTTATTTTAAGCAAGTTGATGTAAATTATTAAAAAAATTGTTTTCTGTGATTTTATTGTTTTTTTTTTGAGGAAGGAAAGAAATCTGCATTATATGAAAAAAATAGAGCATATATTACTTAATTTCATCTCTTTTATTATCATTAATATTTTGCCTTTGTTTCCATTTCTTTCCATGTGCTTTTCTGTCCGTCCGTCCGTTTGTCCATCTGTCACTGCCTTTCTTCACTCTTCCATAAAAACAATGGCTAAAACTTCTCCATCTCTCACTTTGCGTCAGATATTTACGTGTTCTTATATATATTTTTTTCTTTTTTTCCACTTAAGCAGGACGAAAGAGAGAAAAGGAGAGAAAGAGACAGAGGAGACTGAGAAAGAGAGCGAGGGAGGGTGTCAGTCATTCCTCCCTCACCTCCTAATCTCCTCTTTTCTCTCATCTTACAAATTCTCCTCCTCCTCATCTTCCTTTTACTCCTCCTCCTCCTTCGCCTCCTCTTCTTCTTTCTTCCCTCCTTCCTCCTCTTCACTATCAACGGGCAAATCTCCCATACCCTCCTCCTCCTCCTCCTCATCATCATCTCCAGCGACCTCCCTGTTCTCCTCCTCCGCCTTCTCCAGCTGCCTTGCTAAGTCCGCTTCCTCCACGTCTGTCACGATCTGGTGGAGAGATAAGGAGTTAAATTCCCTATAGTGGTGTTTGGAGAGGTTTAAAGGGATTGGATTGTCTTCAAGTGGTGTTTGGTGGGATGTGTGATAGGACAGTATGAGGTGTGGTGTAATAACCCTGGATATGAAGGAAATTAAGATAAGAATGAATGAATACAGATAACTGTCTTAAAGTTTTAAAATATTAGGTGTATTTTTTATCAATAGTATTTTTTCTCTCTCTCTCTCTCTCTCTCTCTCTCTCTCTCTCTCTCTCTCTCTCTCTCTCTCTCTCTCTCTCTCTCTATCTTAACATGGAATATGAAGAGAATCAAGATGAAAATGTAAAAATATGTATACGGATAATTGTCTTAAACTTTTAAAATATTAGGCGTATTTCTTATCAATAGTATTCTCTCTCTCTCTCTCTCTCTCTCTCTCTCTCTCTCTCTGTGCCTTACCTTGGGTGCCATCTTGACGGTAAGGGTGCCGCCAAACTCCTTAATGACAGTGGTGACCTTCTCGATGGCTCCCTCCAGGGCCCTCAGACCGTCCTGCTTCTCTGTCGTCTGTGTCGTCATCACTGCAACACGGCCAAGGTCAGGTCAGGTTGGGTCAAGGTGGGGTTAGGGCAAGATTAGACGAATGTATGGATGGGGATGACAGGTGGAAATAGGCAGGCATGTTTTATGAAGGGACTGCCATGTGTAGGCCTACTGACTTCCTGCAGCTTCCCTTTTCTTATATTCTTGTCTTTAAATTATTTGTACATTTCAGCAGACAACAAAAATAATAAAATCAAACAGTGAGTGGTCTTGGTGATGCCAGTAATTTTTTAAGGTAGTTTTTAAGATTGAATTCTATCATGTTTTTGTAAGATTATGAAGTTAACAGATTATAAATAGAGGAAACAAAACACACACACACACACACACACCATAGAGTGGAGGAGCAATCAAGTTTATCCTGATGGGGATCTCGCTGGTGGACATCTCAATGCCGCCGCGTAGAGCAGACTTCACCGCATCGATGCCCTCGTACTCAAAGCAGGACACCTCAATGTCAGCCCGGATCTTGACAGCCTGGGACTGCAGTTTGCGTTGGATCTGAGTCAGCAGCACACTTCTCGTCTCCTCGTCCAGCTGACACTCATCCAGGATTGTGGGGGTCGCTGTGTGGGCAGGTGAGACGAGGTGAGGTAAAGTGAGGTGTGGTGGGGGTGGGGCATGGGGGAGGTGGGGTGAGGTAAGTTTAAGCAAACACAACAAACCTAACTCAAACATACCCACACACACACACACACACAGTCCCTCTTCTGACCCTCCCATCCCTCTCTACACACTCACAAAAACCCAGATCCCTCTCCACACATACCCAAACACACCCAAACCCTCTCTCCACACACACACACACACACACACACACACACACACAGACTCTCTCCTCGGTCCCACACACAACCTGACAGCCAGCCACTCACATGACAGCCTGCTTGAAGACATCATAAGCACACGCTTGTTTCTTGTACTTCTCCTCAAAGTGCCAGGCGGTGCGGGTGTACAGCTGTTCCACCTGCTCCTCCGAGGTGTAGTTGAGCAGCTCCCCCACGTGTCGGATGATGGAGTTGACGGCCTTCGCTTTGGCAAACTTTTCTGTGCATCTCTCCACATCCTCTTTCGACACACGCCTCTTGGACAAATCAATGTAGCCTGGTAGGGGAGGGTGTGAGGTCAGGATGGGCAAGAAATAATGTGTTCTAGCTAAGTAAGATACAAGACATAGTGTTATCTAGCTTCATAGTATCAAAAAAAAGGAGAGAAAGGACAAGAGGTAACAGGTTCAAGTTTGGTAAAGGTAGATTCAACTAAGACAGGCAGGGGAGGATGTGAGGCCTGAGTGGGACAAGGAATAATGTGTTCTAAGATTAAAGAGAGAGAGAGAGAGAGAGAAAAGACAAGTAATAGGTTCAAGTCTGACAAAGATAGATTCAACTAAGATAGGGCATGAAATAAAGGGTTCAAGCTGGTTAAGTTAGATTTTTAAGAGAGGACAAGAAGTAAAAGGTTCAAATTTGGCTTTTCTGTGCTTCTATCTAAGTCCTCCTTCGGCTCGTGCCTCTCAGACAGATCAGTGTGGCCTGGCAAGGGAGGGATCAGAATGGGATAAGGAATAGTGGGTTCAGGTTTAATTAGATTTCAAAAAAGGATAGGATAAGAAGAGTAGGGTTCGCGGCTGCATCTGTAAAACATTCTCCTTCCACACACACGCCTCTTGGACAGATTAATATAGTAACTGTTGTCTCTATTTCTCTCCCTCAAATTCTCACCCTTCTTATCCACACATATTGCCATTAGCTACTCTTTCTCTCTCTCTCTCTCTCTCTCTCTCTCTCTCTCTCTCTCTCTCTCTCCCTCTCTCTCTCTCTCTCTCTCTCTCTCTCTCTCTCTCTCTCTCTCTCTCTCTCTCACAGACAGACACTATTTCTCTCACTCCCTCACACACACACACACACACACACACACACACACACACACACCTCTTTATCCCCACCTATCACCACTAATAACAATCTCTCTCTCTCTCTCTCTCTCTCTCTCTCTCTCTCTCTCTCTCTCTCTCTCTCTCTCTCTCTCTCTCTCTCTCTCTCTCTCTCTCTCTCTCTCTCTCTCTCTCTCTCTCTCTCTCTCTCTCTCTCTCTCTCTCTCTCTGACACACACCCGCCTTCTCTCACGCACACAGACACACACTCACCCTTTTCCTTATCCACACGTATCACCACCACCGGCTCTGTCTTTCCCACACGGATCAATTTATTCATGGATCGGATACGCCTTCTGGAGAGTTCAGACAGCAGGATCATGCCCTCTATGTTGTTGTACTCCAGCAGGTGAACATAGGCGCCCATCTCGGCAATGCTGCGTACCGTCACCATCACTACATCGTCCACCTCCGGGTACTTCTGCGCGTAGTAGCGGCAGAAGAGCGGCATTGTGGTGACTTGTGTGTGTGAGTGCGTTGGTGAGCAGAGGGTTCACTGTGGTGCTGTCCTGGTAGTCTGTTAGAGAGAGAGTGGTTAGGTCAAGTTAGGTTTAGTAGTAAGTTAAGTTAGGTTAGGTTAAGTTAGTTAAGTTTAATACTGGGTTAGGTTATGTTAGGTTAGATTAGGTTAAGTTTAGTTTGGGTTAAGTTAGGTTAGGTTAAGTTTAGTAGTAAGTTAGGTTAGGTGTGTGTGTAGTGGTCAGGGAGGTTATTGGTGTGCTAGCTTGCTCATCTGTTAAAAGAAGGATTGTAGTTAAGTAGTAGTAATAATATTTCATTTTATTTTATTGTATCATGTAGGAGGGGCACAACTGTAGTAGTAGCAGTAGAAGGTTAGGTTAAGTTAGTTGGGTGGGTGTGTATGTGTAGCAGCCAGAGGAGTTACTGTGGTGCTGGCCTTGCCGTCTGTTTGTCAAAGAAGTGTGGTTAAGTTAGAATAGGTTAGATTCAGTAGTAGTAGTAGTAGTAGTAGTAGTAGTAGTAGTAGTAATTATAAGTAGTATGTTAGTTTGGTAATGTGTGTGTGTGTGTGTATGTGTGTAGGCCAGAGGGGTTACTGTGGTGCTGGTCTGCTTGTTTGCTTAAAAGAAGGGCTTTTTTTCTTTTTTATGTAGGAGCACTGGCCAAAGGCAACAAATTTTAAAAGGTCCACTGAAGAAGGTTAAGAGTCTTGAAACCTCCCTCCTGAAAGCGTTTAAGTCACAGGAAGAGGAAATACAGAAGCAGGCAAGGAGTTCAGAAGTTACAGGGAGCAAAAAAATAAATAAGTAAATAAATAAATGAATAAATAAATAAATAAATAAAATAAATAAAGAAAAGACACCTGCAGAGGAAACAGTTAGCACACTAATTCAAAACCAACCAAAATCTGCCAGAAAAAAAACAATGAATGAATAAACAAATAAATACTTTCATCCCACGACTTGAAACGCGCAGGAAGATTTAGCATTATCCCAGCAAATTATCAAGACAGATGTTCAGTAATACAGTCACCAATCATCCCTGTAATGGTGGATATAACAACACACTCCTGTCAATATAACCACTAACATGTATACGTCTATATAACAAAAAATAAAAATAAAAAATAACAATAACTCTAAGATTCACATTACCAAAACATATGTCATAACTAACTGATATCCACCTAGACCTTATAATACTCAATACTAGCAGATCTCAGTCAAAAATTATTTACATTCACAAACGCTCTAAGTAAACGGAAATATAACTGATATACTTATTACCAAGGCTGCTGTTGTATGTAATCTATTGAAACAACGCCATTAACACATATAACACTGCACACAAACACACACTCCACAGTTAACACGTTCACAAACAGGCAGAAAAGGTTAAGATGATTAGTAGAATTGCAATGGCACCTATATTACACAAACAGGTGTCGCATTTGATTTACTAATATAACTAACACAGCGCCACCTGCAATAAATCACTATAATGCTAAATAAAAACAGTAATATCACCAACACCCACGAACAAAAAACCAGCACAAAATATTGATAAAGCCTCAAAACACAAAAAATTCTCCCAAAAAATCGAGGAAAGTGAAAGGAAGATGACGACCCAAACTTGCCCTTATCACGAATTACTGAGGCACTTTAGAGGATAACCACCACACAGATCACGTCATTCCTCATGTCTGGTTTGTGCTGAGGTGTGCGTGAGGTGCCTGGGGTGCTCTGCGGGTAAGTGTGGGGGCCTCACCTGTGTCAGCGCCGCCCGCCGGTGGTGCTCACGCCTCACGTTGCCTCTCTGCTGCTGCTGCATGTCAACAACAATATTTTCGGCAGAATTGATAACTCAAACCAATACAAATCTCCACTAAATAACCTAGTAAAAGGATAAATTAAATTAGTTATGATAATTTGCAAGGTAAAATATTATGATTAAGTTGATAAATTAGCAATCAAAGATTAAATCAATGGTTCATGTACCAATATATTTATTTCACTGTTCAGTTCGCCATATTTCATATTTTTTAACAACTCCAAATTAATTCTTCAGATAAACTGCGATAAAACTTGAGAAAACTCTAGAACTGAGAAATATAATTTTGCCATTTTCATTCACAAATTTTCTCCTCACGGCTGATGCAATACTTTTAAAATTTCCCAAAAACAACACAAACACGTGACATATATAGCACAAAAATACCCGAATAAAATAAAAATAAGTAAAAAAAACACAATTATCTAATCAGCTCACGATTTACACACCCAAACCCACACAATTTACATAAAATTCCGTAAAAAAAAATCAAAGTAATAAAAGTAAATAGAAAATAAAGAACCAGAAAAATCAGTTGCAAATGTAAGTAAATAAGAAGATAAGAGAATAAATACATACGCTCGTATCTACTCATGCTCCACACTTCAGGAGGTTTGACCCGCGCATTTCAAAACACCGTGGTGCAGCTACAACCAAGGCATTCACACGCAGCTTTTCCTCCTGCCACGGTTCCTGCGCAGGTTGAGGCAAAACGCACGGGTCGATTTACACGCATCTGAATGGGAGCACACACTGTTGATGGTTTGAGGGCCACATTGCGCTTGGTGTTTGTTGTAGTGTCTTCTCGATTTTTTTTTTTTTTTTTTTTTTATGTAGGAAGGACACTGGCCAAGGGCAACAAAAATCTAATAAAAAAAAATGCCCACTGAAATGCCAGTCCCATAAAAGGGTCAAAGCAGTGGTCAAAAATTGATGAATAAGTGTCTTGAAACTTCCCTCTTGAAGGAATTCAAGTCATAGGAAGGTGGAAATACAGAAGCAGGCAGGGAGTTCCAGAGTTTACCAGAGAAAGGGATGAATGATTGAGAATACTGGTTAACTCTTGCGTTAGAGAGGTGGACAGAATAGGGGTGAGAGAAAGAAGAAAGTCTTGTGCAGCGAGGCCGCGGAAGGAGGGGAGGCATGCAGTTAGCAAGATCAGAAGAGCAGTTGGCATGAAAATAGCGGTAGAAGACAACTAGATATGCAACATTGCGGCGGTGAGAGAGAGGCTGAAGACAGTCAGTTAGAGGAGAGGAGTCGATGAGACGAAAAGCTTTTGATTCCACCCTGTCTAGAAGAGCAGTATGAGTGGAACCCCCCCCAGACATGTGAAGCATACTCCATACATGGACGGATAAGGCCCTTGTACAGAGTTAGCAGCTGGGGGGGTGAGAAAAACTGGCGGAGACGTCTCAGAACACCTAACTTCATAGAAGCTGTTTTAGCTAGAGATGAGATGTGAAGTTTCCAGTTCAGATTATAAGTAAAGGACAGACCGAGGATGTTCAGTGTAGAAGAGGGGGACAGTTGAGTGTCATTGAAGAAGAGGGGATAGTTCTCACCTTGAGATGAAGATGTTCTCTCACCTTGAGGTAAAATGTTATGGACGTCCCACAAATTAGCCTGTCATGTTGATTATTTTTACACTCGACCCAATCTTTTCTAAGACTCTACCTAGCATTTCTCTATTCACCTTATCATAAACTTTCTCTATATCCAGAAATCCTAAGTACAATTTTATCTCCATCCCTCTTTTTTCCTCTCAATCATTTCATTCACCACAAACATGTTATCCTCAGCTCTCCTGTCCACACGGAACCACTTTGTTCCTCACCTAGCACTCCAATTCTCTCAGTCCATTTCCACAATCTCCTTCAACACTGCACTGAACACTTTCCCTGCTGTATTCATTAACGCACTCGGCCCATAATTCAATTCAATCTTACTTACCAGCTCTAGCGAAGAACTGAAAAAAAAAAAAGATTCCTGTACAAAAAAAAATATATATATATAAATGAATAAATAAATACAAAAACGATGATAAAAACAAATGAGCTAAATCAATGAATGTATTGGGTCGTATCTTCTGCGTTGGTGCATTGTCGCCACTGTTGAAATGACTAAACAAATACAAATAAATCAAAATAAGATAACAAACAAAAAACAATTATAAAAAAATAATAATAAATAAGCTAAACACATAAATATATAGGGTCGTATCTCCCGCTCCCAGGGTGGATGTGTTGTCGCCATTATTGAGATAGCCAAACAAACAAAAATAAATCAAAATAAAATAATAAACAAAAACCAATGATAAAAACAAATAAATAATAAGCTAAATAAATAAATATATAGGATCGTATCTCCTATCCCCGGCGTGGGTGTGTTGTCGTCATTGTTGTTGTGTTTACTAAGTGTCCACTCGCCGGAGACATGAATGAACTGCTCTTTTTCGATACTTTCTCCCATGAAGTGAGCGAGGTGAGTGAGGGACAGGCGCGGCAGAGGTGAGAGGAGTGTGCCGTGAGAGGGAGAGGGAGATGGAGTGAGAAATAAGGGAGATATGGGAAATGTTTCATATTTTGCTTGCCTTGTTAAAAAATAATAGATGTTTGGATAGTTGACAGTTAGCGAGGCATTTAGACAGACTGACTGATAGATAAATAGATAGTTGACAGTTGTAGAGATAGACAGACAGACAGACAGAGGTAGCTAAGAGGTGAAACACAGACATAAATAGATAGACAGTTATAGAGATAGACAGACAGACAGACAGGTAGCTAAGAGGTGAAACACAGACATAAATAGATAGACAGTTGACAGTTGTAGGATAGACAGATAGATAAAATATTGAGGTATTTAAACAGACAGACAGATAGATTGATGGTCGATAGATAACCAAATGTAGAGATAGATAGATTGGCTGATAAATGGATAAATAGATAAACTGATATGTACACACAGACATTAGTAGACAATTAGACATGTAGATAAATAAAATCACTGACAAGATAGACAGTTTAAAAGATTAAGTAGACATAGATAGATAGATAGATAACTCCATATTGAGATAGATAATTGAAAGATCACTAAACATATTAACATAGAGAATAAACAAAATATATATAAAGACAAAAGTAAAAATACACACATACAAACACATTAACAGATACATAGATAAATAGATAGATAGAAAAATAACTACATGTATAAGCAGATAGATAGAAAATAACAGTAAATATATATATAGACATAATAGAATGATAATTGAAAAAGTAACTAGGTGAATATAAAATAGAAAGATTACCACACATATAAATAGATAGAAAAATAGAAATACAATGAATAAATAAACAGAAAAATAACTGAAAAAATATATATATAAAGACAGACCACCACCACCACTCACCTCTCCCTCTCTCCCCTGCAATACAGAAGGTACAGCTGGACCTGGTACAGTTTCCCCGCCCCGTGCAAGTGACAGAGGTGCGCGCCATCCCCCTTGGAGCGCGCGTACAGGCAGACTTCCCTGGCGGTGTGCGTTTGGGGTGAGTACATTGTGTGTGTGTGTGAGAGAGAGAGAGAGAGAGAGAGTTAAAATTATAATATCCTGTTTTCTTATTTATCTATATAATTATCTAGTCTTTCTTTCAACTACTAAACTCTCTCTCTCTCTCTCTCTCTCTCTCTCTCTCTCTCTCTCTCTCTCTCTCTCTCTCTCTCTCTCTCTCTCTCTCTCTCTCTCTCTCTCTCTTACGCTAACCTAACCTACCTAACCTAACTTATCATCCTAATCTAACCTAACCTAACTTAATTCACCCTCGTTCCTATCCACAGAGCCACCAACCCCAGCCAGTTTGAGATTGAGTTCTTTGTGAATGACCTCAGTAAGCGCGGTGCTGGCACCTTCGAGAGTGTGGGATGCCTGCAATACAACCAGCAGGGCAAGATTCATATGGATTTTGAGAAGAAGGTTAGTGTGTGTGTGTGTGAGAGAGAGAGAGAGAGAGAGAGAGAGATAAATTGGTTTTGAGAAGTGTGTGTGTGTATTTGTGTGTGTGTTGGGCAGTAAGGTCAGAGAGAGAGAGAGAGAGGTTGATTTTGATAAGAGAGTGAAAGAATTGTAAATTATTAATTATGGAAAATCTCAGCTACCACTACTACTACTACTACTACTACTACTACTACTACTACTACTACTACTACTACTACTACTACTACTACTACTAACTTCTACATTTACTACAACATTCCTTCCTTCTTTCATCTTCTACTACTGCTACTACTAGTACTACCACCACCACCACAATGACCACCACCACCACCACCTTCCTTCTCTGAGTTCTTTCACCACCACTACCACTACCACCACCACCACCACAGGTCCCCACCGATGGCCTACTCCTGCGCGGTGACTACAACACCATCACCCTCGCAGTCTATGGCCACGTGACTAAGGTGCAGAGGGAGCCGTCCCCCGCCCCCCCACAGCTGCCAGCCCCGACCCCCGCCAAGGCCCCCAAGCCCGTGCCGGTCCAGCCTTCCTCTGCCGTGCCCCCCATCATCGCCCCGGCACCCCCACACCCGCCACCGGAGAAGCTCAACACCCATGATCGAATACGGGATTGGCTGGAGGAGACGAGGGAGTGTGTGAGTGTTGGGGGGGGGAATTTTAAAGGGGGTTTAGTGTTGGGGGGAGTTATTTTATTTATTTATTTTTTATTATTATTTTCATTTATTTATTTTATTTATTTATTTTTTGTTTTATTTTATTTTTATTTATTTTATTTTTCAGGGTGTAGGTTGTTGTTGTTGCTGTTGTTTGTTCGTTCGTTTGTTTCTCTTTTTCGTTTTTGTTTTGTTGTTTTTACTGTTCCTGTTCCTGTTCTTGTTCTTGTTTTTTCTCTGGTTTTCATTTTCTTCTTCTTCTTCTTCTTGTTCTTCTTCATTTCTTTTTCTTTCTCTTTTTGTTGTTTTTATTATTATTATCCTTTTTTCTTCCTCTTCCTCCTTTTCATTTTCTTTTTCATTGTATCATTTGCTTTTAATTCCATCTTCTTCTTATCATTATTATTATTATTACTATTACTACTACTATTATCATTACCACCACCATCATCATCATCATCATTTTTCATCTCAATATGATAACCATTTCCTTAATCTTCATCATCACCACCACCACCACCACCACCACCAGCATCACCACACCTCTCCCTCTCTCCCACAGGTCCCACGCTCTCCCATGGAATATGAGGAGGTGAAGCAGGCATGGGAGGAGGAGCACCCACGGGAATTTGAGCGAGAGCGAGAGAGAGAGAGAGACAGAGAGAGGGATCAACGTACCTACAGAGGGGATAACCGTGACAGAGAGAGAGATAGAGAGAGAGAGAGAGACAGGCGATCGTGGAGTAGAGAGAGAAGTTGGGACAGAAGCGAGAGAGGAAGTTCAAGGAGAGAATCGCGGAGAGACGTCGAGAGAGACAGAGAGAGAGAGAGAGACCGAGAGAGAGAGAAGGAGCGCGAGAGAGACAGAGAGAGGGAGAAGGAGCGGGAGAGAGATCGAGAGCGGGAGAAGGAGAGAGAGAGGGAGAGGGAGAGGGAGAGAGAGAGAGAGAAAGAAAGAGAAAGGGAAAGAGATAGAGGGAGGGAGAGTAAGAGAGAAAGTGAGAGAGAGAAAGAGAGGAGGCACAGTAGAGATAGCAGAGAGAGATATGAGGAAGAAAGAGGAGGAGGAACAATGGCATCAGGAGGAGGAGCAGGGGGTGGAGGAGGAGTGGGAGGAGGAGGAGGAGGAGGAGGAGGAGGAGCAACATCAGGAGGAGGGGGAGGAGGAGGAGGAGGAGGAGGAGGGTTACTGCCAGATCCTCCCTCCTCTTCTCTTCTTAGGCCTCGACATTCCTCAGAGTAAGTTATTATTATTATTTTTATTATTATTATTATTGTTATTATTATTATTATTATTATTATTATTATTGTTGTTGTTGTTGTTGTTGTTGTTGTTGTTGTTGTTGTTGTTGTTCATGATGGTAATATATTTTCACTTTCTATATTGTCATGTGTTTGAAAAGTAGTATATATATATATTGTTACTACTACTACTACTACTACTACTACTACTACTACTACTACTATAATCTTTTCTTTCCTTCCCTTCCCTTCCCTTCCCTTCCCTTCCCTCCTTTCTTCCTTCCTTCCTTCCCTCCCTCCCTCCCTCCCATATTTTTCCTACTACTACTACTACTACCACCACCACCACCACCACCACCACCACCACCACCACCACCACCACCACCACCACACCTACCACCCCACAGAAGCGACTACAACCGCCGCCCACGTACTCCACTCGACAACCACAACCCAAGCACCCCAATTCTCAATCCCGCACCCCCTCCCCTGCTGCTGCCGCCCACCACCATCACCACCACGGCCACCACCACCACCACCGCCACGGAGGAGACGGAGGAGAAGGCGGAGGGAAGGGTGGAGGCACTACCAGTCCTCCCTCCACTCCCTGCCGAGGACATGGAGGCAATCAGCGACGACGAGGACCTGCCGGACATCCCTGCGGAGTCTACAGAGGTGGAAGAGGAGTACCAGGTGGAGGAGGTGGAGGAGGGGATGGATGGGCCCTCTCCGCACCACCCACATTTGCCGCAGCACCACCACCACCACCTCCAGCAGCATCATCACCATCTGCAGGCCTCACATCATCACCATCACCACCACCACCACCATCACCATAATCCCGAGGAAGGTTAGTGGTGTTGTGTTGTAGTGTTGCTTTTCTCTCTTTTCTCTTTCTCATGCATACCAACACCCTAATTAAAGACACCCTGTTTACCCAAGTACACCCTAATCCTCACCCTGCATACTTGTATCATCACCCTAAACACCAAAAACTCCAACATTTTCACCCTACACACTGACTAACAAGCTTAAAAACACCATAATCATCAGTATTCACCCTAATTTTCACCCTAAACACTCAAAAACACCCTTACCATTACCTAAACAAACTCAAAACACCCAAACTATCACTAATTTTCACCCTAAACCTTACCATTACTAATCGTCACTCTGAACTTCACCCTAAACACCATGTCACCCTAACTTAAACTTCACCTAATCTAAGAAGCCTAAAAACACCAAAACCATCACTGATCACCCTAATTGTCACTCTGAACTTCACCCTAAACACCACATCACCCTAACCTAACTTCACCTAACCTCAGAAGTCCAGAAAAACACTAAAATCATCACTAATCACCCTAATCACCTTAGACCTTCACCCTAAACACTGTCACCTAACCTAACCAATCCAGAAAAACACCAAGATCATCACTAATCACCCTAATCACCCTAATTAATCACCCTAAACGTTCACGCTGACCTAGGAAGCCCAAAAAACACCATAATTGATCACTTTAAATCTTCACCCTAAACCGCATCACCCTAATCTAACCGCAGGGGACGAGGGTGAAGCTTTTGGCTACGAGGAGATCATCAGTGACGAGGAGGACCTGCCCGAGTACCCATACGAGGAGGAATGGGTCATTGATGAGTGGGAGGACTGGCTGCGGCCTCTCACCCTGGACCCCCTGCCCCTAGACCCCCCCAAGAACCTCGTCTCCCCAACAGTGACAGAGTTCCAGCTGGCTCTTGACCGCTGCAGGGCCGAGGGGGGGGAGGTGGAGGAGGAGCAGCTGCAGGTGTGTGGGTGTGTGTGTGTAGGGGTGGGTGATGGGGTAAGGAGTGGAGATGGGGAGGAAAAGATAGGAGGAGGTGGAGGAAAAAGAAGGGAGGAGGAAGAAGAGATGAGACTTGAGGTGATGGTGGAGGACATAGGTGCGGGAAGAGGAGGAGGAGGAGGAAGAGGAGGAAGGAGAGGGAAAAAGAAGTTGAGAATGAAGAGGAGGAGGAGGAAGAAGATGAAGAAAGTTTTAAACGTAAACATAAACAATCTTAATAATAAAAAAAAGAACACAAACACACCTAAGAAAATAAATAAAATAAAAATAAATAAATAAACAAAAACTAACTCATTATTCTTTCCACCACCACCACCACCACCACCACCACCACCACCACCACCACAGGGCCACAAGCTGGAGGCGCTGCTGACAGAGACCCCCCTTCCCTCCCTGGCCGGTGGAGGAGAGGGCATGGAGGGGGTGGAGGGGGGAGAGGAGGGGGAGAAGTGGGTGCAGGCAGTGGAGCATGTGTGCCAGCTGCTGCCAAGAGACCTGCCTCCACTTATTGCTCGAAATGGATTTGGTGAGTTATCTTTATTTCTATCTCTCTTTTTTTCTCTCGTGCTCTCTATAACTCTCTTTATTCTCTCTCTTTATCTCTCAACCACATTCTCTCTAACTATTTCTCTCTCTCTTGTTGCTCCCTTCTTCTCTCTATTCTCAAACTCTTTCTAACTCTCTCTCTCTCTCTCTCTCTCTATTTCTCTCTCTATTCTCTTACTCTCTTTCTCGATCCTTTATCGGTTTTTTTCTCTGCCACACTCACTCCAACTCTATTTCTCTCTCTATTCTCTTTTATTCTCTTTATTCGTGTTTTTTGCTCTATTCTTTCTTTTTCTGTAACTCTTTTCTCTCTTTATTCTGTATCTCTTTCTCTCTACCACACTCTAAGATAAAAAAAAATTACGTGTTTTACAAAAGTTTTTGAAATTTTAAAGTGCCCCCTAATATTTCTGCCCTGTAACCTCCGTTTTCTATGGTCCAGATGTGTGTGGGACGCTATGTGACTGGGTGGAGGTGGGGCTGGACTTCCAACGCGCCTTAGCTCAGGAACAGCCTGTCTATAAGGTACTATTACTACTATTACCACTACTACTACTACTACTACTACTACTACTACTACTACTACTACTACTACTACTACTACTGTTATTTGGCTATTTGTTTGTATTTCCTTGTGTTTCCTTTGTGTTTCTGTCTCTGTCTGTGTTTCTCTTTGTCTGTCTCTATCTTCACTGCCTCTCTCTCTCTTTTTGCCTGTCTTTTGCTTGTCTATCTCAATTACTGTCTACCTGTCTGTCTTGTTCTGTTGTGCTCCTCAATCTGTCTATCCCTCCATCAGCTGTCTATCTCTGCTGGCCTGCCTGTATTAACCTCTCTTTCTCAAACTGCCTGTCCATTTATCTAGCCATCACGCACACACTCGTACACTGTCTCCTTTCTGTGTTTCTCTGCATCTACTTCCCTGTCTATCTGTTTTTATCTTCTGCCTGCCTATCAGCATAATTATCTGTCTATTTCTACCTTTCTATCAATCTCCTGTTTGCCTCCTGCCTCAACAAAATTATCTATCTGTGTGTTTCTGCTGATCTATCTCCTGTCTATCTATATTAATGCCTCTATTTGTCCACCACCCTACACTGACACACTCACAGATTCGCCACATGAAGGTAGGGGTGCGCCTGACCCAGCTGCTGCTCGAGTGCTGCTGTGAGGTGACTCGCCGGGTGCTGCAGAGAGGAGTGTTGGCCAAGCTTCACGCGCTGTACCACAAACCCCACATGGCTCTCTCTATGAAGCTGCTGATTCTGAGGTGTGGAAGTGTGTGGGGAGAGAGAGGGAGGGGTGGGGAAAGAGAGAGAGGGGCTGCTTTGCATTTGTGAGAAAGAGAGAGAGAGAGAGAGGGCTAGTTGGTGTGTGAGGGAGAAAGGGAGAGAAGGGTAGTTTGTGTGTGTGTGTGTGTGTATGTGTGTAAGAGAGAGAGAGAGAGAGAGAGAGAGAGAGAGAGAGAGAGAGAGAGAGAGAGAGAGAGAGATGAGCATTATATAAATCAGAGTAAATTACTGAAAATAAAGACAATAATATATATGAAAAAATAAGTAAATAAATATAAGATAAAAGTGAAGAAAAGAAGTGAAGGAAAACTAACAATTATTCCAGAAAACAGAACTAAAATAAATAAAATAAAATACATATATAAAAAATATCAATCCAAAACAGAAAACTTAAAAAAATAAATAACAATAAAAATAAAAACAGATAAAACAAAACAACAACAACAACAACAACAACAACAACAACTCACCGTTCTTCCCCCCACAGAACAATTGACACCATAACAAGAACACCCCTGGGACTTAAGTTCTTCCTTGGCCAACCCCTGGAGGAAGAACAGAGAGAGGAGGAGGAGGAGGAAAAGAAGGAAGGAGAGGAGGAACAGAAGGACACAGAGGAGGTAACCAAGAAGGAGGAGGAGAAGAGTGAGAAGGAGAAGGAGGAGGAGGGGTTGAAGGAGGATGAGGAAGGGAAGAAGAAGGAGAAGACGGGATACGAGATGATGCTGGAGATGCTGGCAGCTGTGCCTCAGACGCGCGCCAAGGTGAGCTGTGTTGCTGGCCTCACCTCACCTGACCTGACTTAACATTAACCTAGAGCAACCTGATCTAACCTAACCTAACATAACTTAATGCAAACTGACCTAACCTAATCTAACATAACCTTACCCAGCCTGACCTAACTTAATCTAACATAGTGCAAGCTAACCTAATCTAACGTAACCTTATCCAACCTGACTTAACCTAACCTAATCTAAACTAACATAATCTTACCCAACCTGACTTAACCTAACCTAACCTGACCTCATATGATATAAAATAACAGAAATTTAACCAAACGTAATGTAATAGAGCTTAATTTAGCCTAACCATATGTAATACTAACCTAACCTAACCTGACCTGACCTGACCCCAATCACCACAGATGGCCCTGGCTGCCACAGTGCGCAAGATTCACCTGCTGGATATCTGCCTGCAGCTTCGGGAGGTGGGGCAGGTCATCGCCGCTGCCATGCCCCCCCCACACCACATCCCTGACCCCCCCAAGCCCAGGGACGAGGTGAGTGCCAACCATACACTTCATTCCTTGTGTTCTGCAGGAGTGTTTGTGTCTGAGGGGGCAGTGAAGGTGGGAGTGAAGCCATGTGACACCATATTGGTATGCCGACTTTTTTTTTATTTAGTTTTTGTTTATTTATTTTTATTTATTTATTTTGTGTGTGTGTGTGTGTGTGTGTGTGTGTGTGGAAAATAATTTGGTATCTTACAAGTATTCTAGTCTTCGTTTTCTCGCATTTCTGTCTTAAATAAACAAAAAATAGTTATGTATCTTATTTCAGTGTGTAAGCTCTCTTGTTTTAGATTGATAATATAAAAATAACAAAAAAAACAATGCATTTCTTAATATAAACACAAATTAACAAAAAAAAAAGGATTAAAAAAATTAACACATCTAATTTCAACACACAACAACAACAACAACAACAACAACAACAACAACAACTCTACCTCATTTCCAGATGGGTGTGATAGAGGAAGATGTCGGAGAGGGTGATGAGGGAGGCTGTGGCAGTGCTGGCGGTGGTGGTGGTGGTGGTGGTGAGGGAAGAGTGGAACTTCACCCAGTGTGCCCCCCTGAACTGCCATTGACCCCCCTCACCACCTGCCTGGCTGAGGTGTGTCGGGTGTACAGGTTTGCCAATCAGCTCCTGGCACATCCCCACAGGTAAGTTGTTGATATTTTTACTGATTTGTTGGTTCTTTCTCAGCATTCAGTTTAGATAGAAAATAAAGAAAATTTGCATGGACATAGAGTGAGAGGATAAATAGTTGATTTTGTATTTTTTTTAAAGGTACTAAATTAAATAATATAATCCAGTATGAAAAATGTGTTTGAGAATTGGTAAGGAATTATGGGAAGAAATGTTTAGTGCTGAAGGGGTTAAGGGAAGGTGTGCTGTTCTCACCTGTCTTGGGATAAATGTATGTTTTTTTTTTATTTATTTATTATTTAAGTCTTTTATTTTATTTTTCTATTTTTTTTTTTTACTGTTGCTCTCATCCGTCTATGTTTGAATATGTATTTCTTTTATTATTTGATTTCCCGATGCAACCTAACCTAATTTAACAACCTAACATGACCTAACCTAATTTAACATAACCCAATGCAACCTGACCTAACCTAACCCTCTCTTAATTTAACCCCCACCTCTCTCTCTCTTTCTCTCCCCAAGATGGCTGCCAGGATCCAAACAGTTCCAGCTGCCCAAGAACCCACACGACCCATACCCGCAGCTGTACGTGATCCTGGACAGCGCTGCATTCCTGGAGGCCCTGACAGGGGTGGTTGGGGTGCTGGGAGGGCTGCAGGGGGGAATGGTGCTGGAGGACACAAGGAGGCTGATGGAGGGGATGCTGGCCCACTCCCACGGTGTGAGGTACCTGGCGGCTCACCCTGGCCCCTCTACCACCCTGGCCAGGATTATGGTGCAGGTATGTGTGTGTGTGTGTGTGTGTGTGTGTGTGTGTGTGTGTGTGTGTGTGTTGGGTCTCGTCTTCACTTGTTCACTGTGTCACTATTTGTTCAGTTTTTTCAGGTGCTTCAGTCCTTCAGTCCAGTGACCATGTGTGTGTTAGTATGTATGTAGTGTTTTCCCTGCAGTTGATGTCGTGTTGTGTCCTCAGATTGGAGAGGAGGGGCGGGAGGAGGAGGGCAGCCTGTACCAGCTTGGCCTGCACCTGCTGCACACCCTGCACGCCATGTCCCAGCTGGACGCCCTGGCCCAGCTGGCTGCCACCCACAACCCTGACTACTCCCAGGCCGCCAGCCACTTCAACACCCTGCTGTCCTGCGTGCTGACACCTGCTGGCCGCCAGGCAGTGGTGGGGCTGCTGGGGCTGCATGGACACCTGGAGGTGCTGTT
>NC_087190.1:13931603-13934103 GCF_035594125.1 Scylla paramamosain
GAGGTGGAGGAGGAGGAGGAGGAGGAGGAGGAGGAGGAGGGGAATAAAGAGAGAGAGAGAGAGTTTACAATCATTCACTCTATAAAATCAAGGTATTATGAGAGAGAGAGAGAGAGAGAGAGGAGAGAGAGAGAGAGAGAGAGAGAGAGAGAGAGAGAGAGAGAGAGAGAGAGAGAGAGAGAGAGAGAGAGAGAGAGAATGTGGAGGGAAGTAAGGAGAAATATGGAGAAAGAGAGAGAGAGAGAGAGAGAGAGAGAGGAGAGAGAGAGAGAGAGAGAGAGAGAGAATGTGGAGGAAAGTAAGGAGAAATATGGAGAGAGAGAGAGAGAGAGAGAGGAATAACATCAGAGTGGAGGAAAGTGGAGAAAAGGAGAAATGTGGAGGATTAGAGAGAGAGGCTAGAGAAGTGGAGGAAAGAATTGAGGTAAGAGAAGAGAAATAGAGGAAAGAATGGAGGTAAGAGAGAGAGAGAGAGAGAGAGAGAGAGAGAGAGTACAAGGTCACCATCATTTCCCTCCCCAGTTCCTGCTTGACTCAATGCGAGGAGGGCGTGGCAGCAGAGGGGGGCGGGGGAGCGAGAGCCGAGGCACCAGATTCTTCCACCGACCTCCCTTTAGGCCAGACTCAGGTGAGGGGGTAGTAGTAGTAATAGTAGTAGTAGTAATTATAGTAGTAGTTGTAATATTAATGAATCAAAAGTAATAATAGTTGCCTTCTACCCACCCATCACCCCCATCACCTCCACTCACCATCACTCACCAAAACAGGAACCGTTCGGGGCATCACTCCAAGAGGACGTGGGGCACCCTGGCTGTTTCGGGGCGAGACCTCACCACGGGGCTACCGGGGGGCAGCGGCCAGCTCAGGGGGCATGAGGTACCTTCGGGGGCGGGGCCTGTACACGCGGGGCAACGGGAACACCAGTGGAGGACAGAAAGAGAGGTTCCCTGTAAAGTTTCCCGAGAGAGGAGGAAGACGCGATCTGAATGGGGGAAGGCATATCAGGGGAGGGTTCAGGTAAAGAGAGAGAGAGAGAGAGAGAGAGAGAGAGAGAGAGAGAGAGAGAGAGAGAGAGAGAGAGAGAGAGATGAAAATAAAGTCGATAAGAGATAGGGAAATTGATTTAAATGTGTATAAAATAAAAAAAAAGAAAGGAAAGGAGATAAAATTATTTGTGAGAGAGAGTTTATGAATGAAGAAAGAAAAGAAAAAGAAAAAAATCTATGAGAGATTGGTTTAAACGTGTATAAATAAAAAAAAGTTTGAGAGAGAGAGAGAGTCACACTTCAACACACACACACACACACACACACACACACACACACACAGCAGACAACATTGCACAAAGGTATACATATAGATAAGGTTATTTGCTAGATTATGTTGTATGGATTAGGAAAGGTGTGTGTATGTATGTATGTATTCAGGTATTATTACTATTATTATTTTTATTATTATTATTATTATTATTATTATGTAGGTTTTCAAAGTATTTTCGCTTCAGTTAACTTTTTTACCGATTTGATTGAATGAACTTCCTTGCTTCAACTTTGTAAATAGTGAAGAAAAAATTATTAAGTAAACTAAAATGTTGTATTTTTTCCATTCATCTTTCGTGATTAGAAAATGAAAAAATAAAAAAAAACTGCAGAATATACATGTTTCCTTGTTTTATTATTATCTTCCTGTACACGAAATAGTCAATAATGATAATGATTGTGAAGAATATATATATATATATATATATATATATATATATATATATATATATATATATATATATATATAGAGAGAGAGAGAGAGAGAGAGAGAGAGAGAGAGAGAGAGAGAGAGAGAGATGATAACAATTGCAACAACCACAACAAATGCAATAAAAAATAGTAATGCTGTGTTTTTATCTCTCTCATCACGAACTTGAAGAGGAAGAAGGAAGCAAGAGAAAGAGAAAGAGATACGCAGACTGACTGACAGACGATATATATATATATATATATATATATATATATATATATATATATATATATATATATATATATATATATATATATAGAGAGAGAGAGAGAGAGAGAGAGAGAGAGAGAGAGAGAGAGAGAGAGAGAGAGAGAGAGAGAGAGAGAGAGAGAGAGAGATAGGCAGACCGACTGACAGACAAGAATAAATGTTAAAAGAATAAATAGCAATAAAACAAGAAATACCGATGAAGAGAGAGAGAAAGAGAGTGGGGGAGGGATATTAGACATTGAAATATAAGAATGAAGTACTAAGAGAGAGAGAGAGAGGGAGGGAGAGAGAGATAATCGGTACTCATCTCCTGTTCTCCACTCCCTCCCTTCCCGATGGCCTTGTAACACACACGCACACACACACACACACAGGGAAACACCAAATAGTAGAATATAAAGGAAGGATAGATGAAGGGCAGAGAGAGAGAGAGAGACCATAAAATTGCCTTCATACAAATGGCATAAGTATCGAACAGTAATATAAACAAACAAACAAA
>NC_087190.1:13939103-13944103 GCF_035594125.1 Scylla paramamosain
TTAAAACCCAAAAAACATTTAACTTCCAACACTCACCCTTCCTTTGTGTTCCTTTCCCTCACCTCCCTCCTTCTTCTCCTCCTGCAGAAGATGGTGGCGACGGAAGAGTGGCGGAAGGATTTCAAGGTGGCCAGCATCTCCGCCACCACGCCCGGAGTCCGCCGTATGAGTGCCTCCAACTTGGCTCAGGTGGTGGACGGGCGTGACAAGCTGGGGCGCCCCGTGGTGGTGGTCACAGCGAGGAACCACAGTCTGTTCGGGCGTGACATGAATGATATGACTCAATATATTATTCATGTGTTGGTAAGCGTGTGTGTGTGTGTGTGTGTGTGTGTGTGCGTTTCTCCTGTTCATAATGTAGAAATCTTATTAATCTGTCATTAGAACTGTGTGGTTGTTAGCTAGTTGTGTGAACGAGTGAATGAGCGAGACTTGTGTGAGGCATGAATACGTGTATGAGTGAACGAGCTAGGCTTCAGTCATAAGTGTTAAGTGGAAGTGCGCGGCCTGGCGCCGAGAGATCACCTACCTCCAGCCTTCTGTTCACACCTTCTGTGAATAAACACCTGCACTGTTACCTGCGTTTCCTGTGCCCCTGCTGGTCAAGAGTCGAACATGGCGCAGTGAGTAGGATCAGGACAAGGCTGCAGTGGGTACGGCGCAGAATGGAGAAGCAGTTGGAGGCGCTGGCTGCCCTGCTAGCGCGACAGTCGGAGCAGAGTCAGGCTCTGCTAGCGCGACAGTCGGAGCAGAGTCAGGCTCGCGAGGAGCGTTTAACCCAGCTGCTGGAGAGAGTGGGGACACAAGCTCCCAGTCGCACCACGGCGAGCAATGAAGGCGAAACCACAGCCCGCAGCACGTCTACCCAGGGCGCGAGGTTCCCGACGTCCGCCACCATCATTCCTCACTTAACGGCGTCAGCATCTTTACGTGAGTTCGACACGTGGCGCCATAAGTTTGAAGGATACGTAACCCTCGCCAGGATAGACTGTCTCTCCCTGGCTGAGCAGAGGGCGGCACTCGCTGCTGTCCTAGACGACGAGTGGACCCGTACACTTCGCTACGGGATAAGCTTACCGAGAGACGCGGAGTTAAGAACCATCCTCGATGCAATGTGTGAGTACCTGCGAAGCCAGCGCAACATCATCATGGATAGAAGAGACTTCTACTCCCGCGTGCAAGAAAACGCAAGAAGGTTTTGACGACTTTTTATGTGCTGTTAAGGAAATCGCCAATTTCTGTGACTTTTGCGACCAGTGCATAAACCATCAGCTGCGTGACAGAATTGTCGTTGGGACACGAGACGAAGTGGCTCTGAAACGCATGCTGGAAAACAAGAAACTCACCCTTGAAAACGCCATAGATATTTGCAGAGCATCAGAGAGCGCTAACCAGTGTAGTGCAGTACTAAGGGGCGGCTCTCACTCTTCGAGCCATGGTGTGAACGCTGTCTCGAACTACAGGAAGGGCAGTTTCGGGGGCTCAAGCCCCACGGGCTGTTATCGTTGTGGCAAAGATTGTCGCAGTGACAAAAGGGGATGCCAGGCAATAGATAAAGTGTGTCGTAACTGCGGGAAAAGAGGGCATTTTGCGAGTGTATGTCGGCAGACAGTGAGGAAACGACGAGGAGCTTCGAGGAGTTCCTCAACTGTCTCTCCTCATCGCGGTGCAGGCCCGAGGCGGGGAGCCAGTGCCAGTGTATACCAGCTCTTATCAGGCGTATACACAAAGACGGTGACGGCACGACCTGCGCCCCAGGTGCTCATTACCGCCACACATCCCGCTGGAAGAGACAAGATTACGTGGACTCCTGACTCTGGGGCCGAAACGACCGTTATTGGCCTCGACACGGCAACACTCCTTGGAATCCCGCCCTCCAGCTTGGCGCCCGCTGATGGTGATGGACTTTATGCTGCCGGTAATCACCCCCTCACCTGTGTAGGAACTTTCTCGTCGCACTTGCAACTGGGCGACAGGGAAGCTGAGACTGTTGTGAGCGTGGTGAAGGAGGTGAAGGGGGCGCTGCTTAGCTGGTACGATTCCATCGCTCTCGGAATCCTCCCCGAAGATTTTCCGGCTCAAATCCGACCGCTACGCAGGGAAGAACAGCACACCGGCAACAGCTCCATCAAGTACCCGACCGCCTCGCAGCCACCTCTATCTACGCCCACAGAAGTGATCAGCTGGCCTCATTCCTACGACCCAACGCCACAGCAGCGTGCGGGGCACGCTGCTGCTGTGATCAAGGCCTTTCCCAGCGTCTTCGAAGCAAAGGAAGGTTTACGTGCAATGGCTGGTGGATCCATGGCCATCGAGTTGACAGACGACGCTCGACCCTTCGCCGTAACAGCATCTCGTACAATCCCTTACAATTGGCAAAGCTGGCAAAAGGGATCGACACACTGTGTGCCCAACAGCTGTGTGCCCAACAGCTGTGTGCCCGACGCCCTCTCACGTGCTCCAGTACAGGACCCAGTGGAGGAAGAGGATGCTGCTACTTCTGGTGACCTCGACCCTCTCCACTCAGCGGTCATCTCAGCGTTATCTGCCACCAATGAGGACGGCGTCCGCTTAGCACCACTCCAGGATCAGACTGTGGAAATGGTACGTGCCGCAGCAGCAAGAGACGGGGAGTACTGCTTGCTCAAGAACGTCATCATCGAGGGCTTCCCTGATCATTGCCACGACCTCGATCACCGCTTGCGTACGTACTGGCCGGTGCGCAGTCTGCTGGCCGTAGACGACGACCTGGTGGTTTACGGGCCGAGGCTTCTTATTCCTCACAGCCTCCGCCGAGAAACACTAGAGCGACTCCATGACAGTCATCAGGGGATGGAGCGCACCAAGCGACGGGCCCGACAAACGGTGTACTGGCCTGGTATGGACAGAGACGTTGAGAACGTCGTTTCTGGATGCTCACTATGCCGTCCACTCCTACCAAGCCAAGCCAACGAACCTCTCTGGCAGGACACGGACACACCCAGCAGGGTGTTTGAGTCAGTTTCTGCAGACTACTTCCACGCAGCAGGCCGTACATACCTCGTGTATGTAGATCGCTTGTCTGGGTGGCCTCACGTGTCTGCATGCTCACGTCCAGCATCGGCTGATCAGCTCGTTCGTGTCCTTCGGGGTGTGTTCGCCGACACGGGCGTGCCTGTTCTCCTGAGGACTGACGGTGGACCGCAGTTCACTTCTTCATCGGTACGGCGCTTCCTGGCTCGATGGGGGGTGGAGCATCGTGTATCTTCACCTCATTATCCACGCTCCAATGGTCACGCCGAGGCAGCGGTCAAGTCCGTGAAGAAGCTGATCCTCACGACCACACAGCAGGGACACCTGGACGAGGATGCGTTCGCTCGCGGGTTGCTGGAACTGCGCAACACTCCGAGGGCGGAAGGGCGATCACCAGCACAAGTCCTCTTCGGTCATCCTATGAGGTCCTGTGTCCCGGCTCATCATCGCTCATACGCTCAGCAGTGGCAGCGCGCTGCTGATGAGTGCGACGCCAAGGCAGAGCGACTGAGGAAGAAAGCGAAACTTCGCCACGACGCGTCCGCCCGTACTCTTCCTCTCCTGCACCTCGGTGGCCACGTCGACGTTCAAGATCACACGACAGGCCTCTGGGATCGCCTGGGTGTCATCGTGGCTGTTGGGCGAAGGAGAGACTACCTCATCAAGATGGGCAGCGGTCGCGTGATGTGGCGTAATAGAAGACACCTACGCCCACACAGACCTCTTGCTCCCCTTCCTGTCGAGCAGCACACCGCTCATGGCGGTGCAGCGCTTCAGCATCAGGGTCACGAGGAACACCACCATCCCGGCAGCCCGGAGCATCAGGGTAACGGGGTACACCGTGGCCGAGAGCAACCAGAGCGTCGAAGCAGCCGACAGCGTAGGGAGCCGAGACGACTGCAGGTGCGGTGGCACCGTAGCACCTACGATTAGTCGTACGTGTTCATTGTACGCTGTGTTTGTTTTGTGTATATGTACCGTGTTTTCTGTACTTCAATCATTGTAACTTTGTTTCATGTGTTACGGTAGCCATAACAAAGATAAGGAATCTTCCTTATGTCTCGGGGGAGGTGTGTGGTTGTTAGCTAGTTGTGTGAACGAGTGAATGAGCGAGACTTGTGTGAGGCATGAATACGTGTATGAGTGAACGAGCTAGGCTTCAGTCATAAGTGTTAAGTGGAAGTGCGCGGCCTGGCGCCGAGAGATCACCTACCTCCAGCCTTCTGTTCACACCTTCTGTGAATAAACACCTGCACTGTTACCTGCGTTTCCTGTGCCCCTGCTGGTCAAGAGTCGAACAAGAACCGTAAAAACATCCTTGAAAACCCGTGTCACTTCAACTGGAATGTTGCTGGATGTGTGTGAGCGTGTGTGGGGGAGGCTGGGGAGAGGGGGGGCGGTTGTGTTTGTGGAGGTGGTGTATGGGTGAGGAGGGCTGTGTGTGGGTAGAGGGATGGGTTGTGTTTGGGGGTGATGTACAGGAGTGAGAAAGGGGCTGTGTGTGTGTGTGTGTGTGTGTGTGTGTGTGTGGACGGGAGAGGGGGTTGTGTTTCCGGGAGTGGTGTAGAGGTGGAGAGAGGTTGTCTGTGTGTGTGTGTGTGTGTGTGTAAGGCGGGAAGATTGTGTGTAGAGGGGTCTTGTCTGTGTGTGTGTGTGTGTATGTGTGTGTATGTGTGTGTGTGTGTGTGTGTGTGTGTCCATAAGAGGGCTTGTGTGTGCCGAGGGACAAGTGTGTTTGTTGGTTTAGTTTTCTGAGATCATTATAGCGTCTTGAAAACCCCCATTAACTTCCACTACAGCCTATTACAAGAGCAGATTACTTCTTAATCGACCACTGGAACCACCAAAACTTGAAAACCCCAATAACTTCAACAAGAACCTGTCAAAACCCCATAATCCTTTAACACTACCAATCCCACAAAAACCCACACACCTGCACTCACCCACACGCCCACAAACACTACCAAACATAGCATTCACCCACCCAA
>NC_087190.1:13954103-13964103 GCF_035594125.1 Scylla paramamosain
TATGAATGACTGATTACATAAAACACACACACACACACACACACACACACACACACACACACACACACACACTAGTTATACAAGATTTCGGGGCAAATTTAACCATTATAACGAGAGAAAAGGTCGTAAATGAATGATAGACTAATGTATTGTCTCCTGATGTTGGGTTGGATAATGTTAAAAAAAAATAATAATAATGAAAGAGATCATATTGTATATTGTTTGGTTTTCCTTAAGTCCTCCAGATTTTCTCATTATCATCATTTATTATAATCTTTGTCACTTATTGCATTTACATTTCTATGGTCAACACATTTGTGCTACTATTACTACTACTACTACTACTACTACTACTATTACTGTTACTACTACTACTACTACTACTACTACTACTACTACTACTACTACTACTACAATGCAATACAATTCACACCTGTAAACCCGCCTCATGTCTTCTACATAAGTAACTTAACACTCACTCAAGTTTCGGTGTACTTGTTATTCCTCCTCATCTTCCTTCTTGAGGCTTTCCTATTTCTGCCTCTTCCTCAGCTTTGCCACCTCTCTTCTTTCTCTCTCCCCTCAATTATCTCGTACATTTGTCTCCCACACATAACTTCATTAGTACTTTTCTTACTTACATCTTGGTAACCACTCATTTATTCCCACTACTATTATTTTCCCACCTCTCCCGCTGCAGGATTACTCTCTCTCCTGCTGCGTGTGTTCACAGTTCACTGAAGCAGCGAAGCTAGCGAGAGGCGCCTTGCCAACGGCACACTAAAGGTTTCTTTTTCGATGCATTTATATTCGACACACAAAAGTTTTCAAACGCGCCCTGGAGCGGTAAGACACTTTTCTTACACAAGCCAAACGCAGTGGCCGCAAGAAGTGTCTTGGAAATTGCAGCCAGGGACAGCAGCATCTCGGCAGCTGGCGAGTGTATACAAACACGTGTCGCAATGGGCGGTGCACGTGCCCGACACTGTCCCAGACTGTCAGTTATGGACAAGGAAGCGAAAGTCTCGTGTTGTAGGCCTCTTTCACACGGGTGTCAGACTTTTCTACACGCTTTTGCAAAGCGTTCGCATTTCACTGACAGACCAGCAGACTCCTGCTGCCGCCGTCATGTGATCTAGAGGTTGACTTTTTTTTGGGTGGTGGGGTAGGGGGCTGGACTTAATGACCACACGTGCTTCTTTGCTTATACTTTAAGATAGTAAATAACTCACATCCTAAAGTCAACTTTTCCCAAATTCCCATTAAGTCCCCGTGTTTCTTGTGTTGAGAGAGAGATTCAGTTCTCCGGGTTTCAAGCACTAATGCCACAATCAGGTCATTACAGTTTGGGCTGTCAGATGAATACCTTGCTCAGCCAGTCAAACCAGTGGTAATGCTGCAATACTTTATTATAAGAAAATACACACACACACATACACAATATATTTCACAATCCTGTTTACTAACCGTTCTTAACTACAAAAACCTTTAAACTTGCACAAGACACAAAAATCTAGCATACACCTTGACTTCATTCTTGCACGTTCTCAATCTTTTCTCTGCTTCTTTATTCCCATGACTGGATGAAGCTTGACATTTTCTTACCTTTCAATAGGCATCTTAATCTGGACTCTGTTTTATAGAGCACTTTGTTCTTTCACCAGGACTTTACAAAGGGCACCAACCTTTCTTTAATCCACTAAGCCAATTTTAATATACTAAATCTCTTCTCTTTAGTAATACAGGTTTTGTTTACTAGTATCACATTTCTATCAATTCACTTTTTATTTACTTATCTTTATTCTATTTAATTCTTATTTTTTTTTTAATTTTTGACATCTTCAATGGAGCTTTTAAATTCAATTAATGTATTTCTACTTTTCCTCCTACATTTCATCTATATTTTTCTCATTTCTACCACATTTCTTCTTTTGATCACACATAATTCTTGCTATTACCATCTATTATTCCTATAACCACAACACAGTCCTTATTTACTGCCCCCATCACTTCCACCCTGTACTTTGATCAGATTTCTAATTCTTCCTTTCAAGAGAGCCTTTATATACAACTTCCATCATTCCTACACCACCTATAACCATAATTTCAATCATTCTTACATCATCTATAGTCATAAGTCCCTTTTACACTTCCCCTGCCCCTTCCCCTTCTCTATCATTGTAACACTAGGGCCTGCATTCTGAAACACACCACTCACTAATCATACTATTTTCACAGGCTACAGAGATGATTAACAGAGTTCTCAAGAGTGTTTCTCCTGTTAATAGCATAGAAATCTTGTTAATCTGTCACTAGAACAGTAAAAACATCCTTAAAATACCATGTTACTTCAATTACAGCCTCTGGAATATAGTGAAAAAGTAGTGTAGAAGTGTTTTAGAATATGGCTACAAGATACACCTTAATATGTCTGTCTTTCTATAAGGTGCGCTGTTCAGACGCTGCCTGCCCCTTGGCAGAATCACTGAGGCACACCCACTGCCCATCCAGGTTCTCCTTCCACAAGCTCACCTGTTGGGGAAGTCTGGTTAATAATTCTGTATTTTTATTTATTTATTTGTTTTTCTTTCTCTTTTCCTATTTTTTTTTTCTTTTTTTCTTTTTTTTTTTTTTTACTTTAGATGTTGGGTTGTATTTTGTTTTTGTTTGTGTTTTGCAATTAAATTTTGTCTTTTTTGTTAATTTTCTCCACTACTACTACCACCACCACCACCACCACCACATCTCTTGATATTACTAAAGAACACAATATTATAAAACTACAAAGCAAATAAGAATAAGTAAGCACCATATTATAAGGATATGAAAAAAGGATATTATATAACCCGACTTAATACACCACCACCAGCACGCACCTTGTTGTCCCCGCCAGACACAGCCAGAATGTTGCCAGTGACCGACCAGCTGACGTGCCAGATAACGTCATCAAAAGTGTTCAGTTCCCGGGGCTGCCACACACCTGTCACCCCGTCATTGACCCAGATGATCACCCGCCGGTCCTGTGAGGGAAAAATACAAAGGAATATACAAAGGAATATACAATGAAGGAGGAGAAGGAGGAGGAGGAGGAGAATATGGAGAGGAAAAAGAAGAGGAAAGAAGTAGTGAAGGGATATACAGATATACAACTGGCTAGCTACATTGACATAAAGACAGTTTATTGATCACATGGTAGGACAATTAGCTAGATAGACAGATAGATAGACTATTTGCAGACCACAGCACAACACAACCATCCATGCACTTGACCTCAAAACAACTAGATGAACAGATAAATAGCCAGACAGATAGATGAACTGTTTACACACCACCACACCACCACACACCTGCGAGCATGAGGCAATGATGGAGCGAGGTAGGCCGATGGAGGGTGCCCAGGCCACGTCCCTCACCCAATCAGAGTGTCCCTCCATCTTGCTCTCCTCCACCCAGTCACCGCTTGCCCCGTCCAGCCGCCAGATCTTGACATAGGTGTCACAGCCGCCTGTCACAATACGCTGGACCGGTGTTGCTCCCACCCGCCCTGAGCCGTCGGCTGATCCTGAGGCCACGGCAGGCGCCCAGCTGACAGAGTTGCAGCCGATCTGATGGGGAAGATAACAGGATTCATTTTTGACCCCCACTTTTCAAGCCAATAGACAAGTAGAAGTGAGAAGGTGTAAGTTTAGATAAGACATTAGTTAGAACGTACAATATGTTTGGGAAGAAAACGTTTTTTTAAGTGTTTTTTATCTGAACTGATCTCATTATAAAGGAACAGGGGTGAACCAGTGAATGCTGTGAGGCCTTGCTGTGGAAGTACCCTCTCAAGCTTGTCTTCTTTCACTACACCCACACACCTTCTCTCAGGTCCTCCTCTCTCTCTCTCTCTTTCTCCTGCTGGGTAGACCCACCTCCAGCCTTCTCTTCCTTGTCTCCTTCTGACACACCCACACCACCACAGTCTCATCTCTCTGGCTCTGTTGACCAGTGGCAATAATGGCACTACACGCCCATCACAGGACTTACTGAGTGAGCATTGGTGATCTTCTTGAACTCCCAAGTGTGGGCCGTGGAGGTGAGGATGGACACAGAACCATCAGCTGAAGCACATGCCAGCACCAGCCCATGTTCATGTGGTGCCCAGCACACACTGTTCACTGCAACACCAATAAATGTACCAGTGAAATGTGTGTGTGTAACATAAGCATACTGTTTACTGCATGATCAATAAATGTATCAGTGAACAATGTCTGTGTTCACTGGTGAATGTAACAAGCACACTATTCACAGCATGGGGAAACAAATGTACCAGAGAAAGATGTGAATTTATAGGTGAATATTACAAGCACACTTTTCACTGCAAGGGGAAACAAATGTATCAGTAAATGGTGTGTGTGTTTATTGGTGAAAGCAAGGCTACTGTTGAACATGGCACACTCAATGAGGCAATAAATCTAGAAACATGATTACACTAACTACACTCACACCTGTGTACTGCAGCTGAGGGCCAACACAAGTGCAACCCTCCACCTCCTTGCCCCCACCCAGTCCCATCCTTCAGTGATAAGTGGAAGTGCAACAAAATCATAGACAAATTATAAACAATATCTGGACAATGAATGAAAAGCAGTGAATTGACGTTTATCAAAGGGCAGTGTGAGGCACAAGGGTGGACTGGCCAGGGGTGGACTGGCCGGGACACATCAAAGAGCTAATCTTCACAGCCATCAAAGCGGTAACCTTCACAGGGCGAGGTGTTTCTAAGCACGGGGACTCTGCCATCCTACACCACCCCAACACCTCATGACCCTGGCCACAACCTAAGTCAGCCACCCTTACACACTTCCACTTGTCACTGTTACCCCCACACTCTTTAACCACTAAGAACCCTTTAATATTAATATGTACATTTTCAACCTTATGGCAGCAACATTATTAAACTGTTTATTATTATTATTATTATTATAATTATCATTATTACACACACACACACCTGAGGAGTCATGGTTGGCATGTTCATGTATTTTCTTCCACTTGTGTCCATCCTCCTGCCAGATGATCACCTTCCGGTCGTAGCTGCAGGACGCCAGGATGTTGCCAAACATTGGGTGTGCCCACGCCACCTGCCACACCTGCCAACACACACACACACACACACTCAGTACCCTCTCCCTGCACCTGTGTCACTCCTGTACTTTGTCATGCTGCAATACTCCTTTCAGTCTCCCCACACGGTGTTACTGGGCACCACCTACCGGTCCCTCGTGCTCCCTGAGGTTGGCCACCAGCGTGTGCGTGGATCCCTTCACCTCAAAGATCTTGACAGAGCGGTCAGAGGAGCAGGTGGCCAGCCGGGTGCCAAAGAAGTCCATCTGTGCATCGTGGATCATGTCGTCATGTCCCGTCTCCACATTGCTGATGACGGACACCTGGGTGGGGGTTTGGGGGAAGAGGTACAGTGTCAGGGAATGTTCTTGATGCAGTGCTGGGTGTTTAGGGTGCGGCAGAGAAGAGTGTCAGGGTTTTGAGTTAGGGTGCGTTTCAGGCCACATATCCACCACGGTTAGTCAATAGCATCAAGTGTGGCGGCAAAGAAAATGACACTAAACAAACCTAACCTAAATACACCAGTCTAAATTACTTAGCCATTTAATTCACAACTTAACCTGAGGATATAACACCAAACACCTGACCACCACCACCACCACCACCACCACACAACATCCCCGCACACACTGCCCTCAATGCACCACAACCTCAGTCAACACCAAACAGCTGATCACTGCAACACCGCAACATCACACATCATACCTTCCCTTCCTGCACACCTCAACACCCTAGATATTCTCTCTACAGGGTGTTGAGGTTGTAATTACCATGGTTGCGGCGGTGTTGAGTGCAAGGCAAGTGCTGGTGTTGCTGGTCTTGAAAGGTAAACAAATGACAGCTCTTTCTACTCAACGTGGCGACTTAACCCGCACTAAATTCTCCCACACTTTGCCGACTTAGTTTAAATATATATATATATATTTTATTTTTGGGGTTGTTTTGTATTTGTTCTGTAAGTTATTTTATTTGTTTTTAATGTACTAAGATCATTTTTTTGTATAGGTACTCTTATCTGTTTTTTTTTTTTCTGCCTTTTCCCTCTCCTCTTATTCGTCCTCCTACTTTCCGTCTCTTCCTTCTTTTTCCTTCCCCCGTTTCGACTCTATAAAAATATTCAAGAAAATGACAAATTGGCCATGGTGTGTGTGTGCTAACTATACAATCCGCAAAGGAAACAAGGACTCTCTCTCTCTCTCTCTCTCTCTCTCTCTCTCTCTCTCTCTCTCTCTCTCTCTCTCTCTCTCACTTTTTTCCTCCCCCCTTCCCCTGTATGCAATGAACAACTGTCACCCCTGCCTCGCCGGCCTGTCCTTCCATTACAGGCCTAATTAAATCTGTGAGGTCACTTCCATGCCAACAGGAGGTGAAATTGATAGAAATAATTAATAGTACAATATGAATACTTTGTACATTTGTATGCATGCTTGTGATTGTAGAAATCTTGTTAATCTGTCATTAGAACCGCAAAAAACACCCTTAAAAACTCGTGTGTCACTTCAACTAGAGCTTTTTGAGGGTAGAAATCTTGTTAATTTGTCATTAGAACCGGAAAAGAAAAACACCCTTAAAAACTCGTGTGTCACTTCAACTAGAGGTTTTTGAGTATAGAAATCTTGTTAATCTGTCACTAAAACCACAAAACACCATTAAAACCAGTGTCATTTCAACTTGAGCTTTTGAATGCAGAAATCTTTTTAATGTGTCACTTGAACCCGAAAAAAAACACCCTTAAAACCAAGTGTAAATTCAATTAGAGCCTGTGGGAAGTAGCGGAGGTGCGGCGCAGAAGTCTTTCAGAATACGGGTCAGCCAGTGTAGAATCGACCCATAATGTGATGGAGACAGTGAGAGCTTTTTTCCCCCCTCAGCCTTCCACCTCTTGTGATCCTTGGTGGATTAACTCAACGACATGTAAAAGCTTCCATTTGGAGGGCAGCGGTTGATTTACAGGAAGGTGATCAACTAAAACAATTCACACCTTTCGGATGTGTGCCTTCCCTCAGCCCTGTACAATGAAAGAAAGGGTCACACACACACACACACACACACACACACACACAAACTGCATGCCTGGAAGCACCTCGAAATATCTGGAAAAATAAAAAAAACACTGGATATCATGCTAAATATTGACAAGGAAGGACTGGAAAGGAGCTAGGAAGGTGTCAGTACGATGACGCCACGGCTGATGGACTGATGATGTTACAAAGACCGCCATTTACGTGTGTAAGTATTTCATTTTAAAAATTACTCGGAAAAACGCAGCTAAACTCGAATGCTTTACATATTTTGACTTACCGCATACTTTAACAAATACCGGGAACATAAAGAGATTTCAAACCCCAGTAATATTAAGGTTATTTATGAAGAACAATCTAAAAATTACTGGAACATTGATCCCCATTAAAACCATTGAAATATCCATCCGTTTTGACTTAACAATAATAAAAAAAAACATTTTAAAAAATCAGATTTTTTTTTTTTTTACAATTTAAAGTAAATTAGATGCAGAAATAAACCATTCACTGGGGAAAAAAGTAAAAAAAAACATTGTTGGAATATTAACACGATTAAAAACAATTCCACAGTCTACATAATTTATTGAATAGGAATGAAGAACACTTTAAAAAGCACGAACATTGTTTTTAAATGCAATAAGAACTTAATACAGGCTAAAATAAAAAAAAATTATAGTTTGATGACTGAGAAAAAACCTTATTTATACTAAAACAAACCTAAAAGCAACACGTCTCATTTAACAGACATTCGAAAAACACTTAAAACAACTAAATATTTTTAGAAACCATAAAATCTTATTTATAATCTTATTTATGAGCCGAAATAAAATAGCTAAGAAATAAAAAAATAAAGAAATATTGGAAGCTAACAGGCTGGGATAGACATATTCAAGATAGCGGCGGGTCAGTGGCGGAAATGACCGCCCTTCAGTTTCAATTAAACCTTCATCAAACTTAAACCAGTCAATGGCACAACGGATATGAAAGCTTAGTCGTGTGGCTCTATTTTGTGAAAGGATTGGCTTGACTGGCTTATAATAGTGAGAGATGAAGCAAATAATGCCTGATATAGGGCGATCTGCTGTCATCTCAGCCGATCCATTTTGTATCAATATCTGGCTAAATTTCCCCCCAGAAGGTAAACAGTCAGTAATGTTGACTCAGGTGAGGGTGTTACCGGTGTACTCACCTTCACTAAGCAGTCGTGCCTCTGTGATTCCATTTTGTGGGGATATGCAAACACCAGTGCCCGTACTCAGAATATCACAGCGACCATTTTCCAAGACCACAGACACGACTAGACAGGTTCTCAAGACTGCTTCTCCTTTTTTGCAATGTAGAAATCTTGTTAATCTGTCACTAAAATTGTAAAAGACACTCTTAAAGACCCGTGTTACTTCAACTAGAGGCCACAGGGACTGGCAAGAGGTGCCAGTGGCGGCCTCAAGCCCTCAATCACTACATCAACAGTTGGCATATTATCAAATATGAAGTTTGTTATATGTAAAGAAAGTTTACAGTTACAGCAATATTATTACTACTGCTACATAGATCGGTACAAATTTTCCTGTACATGTATCGCAATATATCGCAATATTAAGAATGTAAATATAAAATCATATAAAATAATATGAATCCTGGCCTCTTCACTTCCCTCCCTGCTATCAACCCAGTGGCAACACACCCATCAAGTAACCAACTACCACTTCACTATAATTGCGCCGTACTCTCCTCGTTACGACATGTATGCTATGTGTTTTTTTTTTATGAGAGAGAGAGAGAGAGAGAGAGAGAGAGAGAGAGAGAGAGAGAGAGAGAGAGAGAGAGAGAGAGAGAGAGAGAGAGACGGGGAGGAAAGGGGTGGAAGGGGAGAAAACGAACAACCGAAAGGTGTGAATTCTTTTAGTTGATCGCCTTCCTGTAAGTCAACCGCCGCCAGTCACAAGGAAGCTGTCACACACCAGTGAGTTAATCCATCAAGGATCACAAGACGAGGAAGGCTGAGTGAAAGAAAGGCATGCACTACACTGGCTCCATCATTTTCTAACTCGAGTTTACTACCACTACTATTAACACTATATTTTTATACTACTACTATTTCTAACAATAATAGTAATAATAATAATAATAATGATAATAATAATAATAATAATAATAATAATAATAATAATAATAATAATAATAATAATAGTAATAATAATAATGATAATAATAATAACAACAACAACAACAATATCAAAACAACAATAATGATAATAGTAATAATAATAATAATAATAATAATAATAATAATAATAATAATAATAATAATAATAATAATAATAATAACAATAACAATAATAACAACAACAACAACCATTCCTTCAAAACCATTAAAGATAAATCAAACAACACATCCTTGCAATAGAATCACTTAAGGAAAACTTGTGCATACGTGTGTGTGTGTGTGTGTGTGTGTGTTTGTGTTTATGCCAAGAAAGGGCGCGGTGAAGAAGGTCGCCTTTGTGTCCATCATAAGTGGCCCGCACTTATGATAGACAAAAAGCATCACGCCCCACAGCCTCAGTGTTCAGTCAGTCAGGGCGGACAGAAGGACCTGTTGGGAGTGTGTCTTGTGCTGTCATCGGGCTGGAGAGGTCGGTCAAGCCATTCAGACAGACAGACAGATAGAGGCGAAGTCATCTGTGTGTCAGTCCTCCGGCCATTCAGACAGAGACAAGCGAAGTGCCCTGCGTCAGTCTACAGAGGACCAGACACGCCAAGCAACAGTCTGTCAGTTTGATAACCATCTCACCAGTCTCCCAGCCAGCCAGCCAGCAAACGCAAGCAATCAGTGACACAATCCACATCAGCCACTCAGCCACCTCTGT
>NC_087190.1:13974103-13984103 GCF_035594125.1 Scylla paramamosain
GGGAGGGCCTGCATGCAGGAAAGTACCCACATACTTTGTGCACGTGCGAGCAGTCTCACCTTGTGATTGGCTGCCACCTCATCAGCTAGCCTAACCTAACTACCCTGTACCAAATTACTGGAGAGGGTCTCTTATTTATTATAACACTTAATTTTGGCTACGTTAGGTTAGTTAGTTTAGCTGATGACAAGGTGGCAGCCAATCATGAGGCGAAACTCCCCCACACCAATCACGAGTGGAGATTGGTTGCACATGCACAGGGTGTGCAGGGACTTTCCTGCATGCAGGCCCTCCCCTTGTCAGTGGGGAAGAAATACAGACCAGTGAATGTAAACTTTATTATCTTTTATCATTGCCTATCCTGAAGCAACAGATCAGACTTTGCCACAAATCAACAAGTTATGGAAGGCACACAACCTAGGACGACATACATTATCATCAAGCAGCCCGCCACCTTGCCTCTGTCTGTAGCACCACAAACTGTTACTTATACATAGAGTCCCTTCACTTCAGGCCAGTGCAGCAATATACGGGGACTGCCACGTGTAGACCCGACAGCTTCTTGCAGCTTCCCTTATGCTCTTATATAAAGGTGTGAATAGTGCAACAGCATCACAGCACCCATAATGCTTCTGTCCTCCCAAACCTTTTGACTGCCAGGTAACACTACTGCACTAATTTCTCAGTATAAAGTTATGATTAGTCGGTGTAGCCATCTCTAGTTTTGGCCGTGATGTCTGCCTCGCCTCACCTCTCAAATGGTAACTGCTGTGGGTTCTCTTTGCTTAAAATGATGCAGTGCAGTTTTAGAGAATAATTTCAAGATGGTGTGGATGTGTAAAGGAGTGACAGAGTGGTCAGACCTTCATCCCAGTGTCATTTTGTTTGCGTTTTGTGAAATCACATTGCATCGCCCGAATGTTGCACGTGATTGGCAGTCAAAAGGTTGAGGGAAGTGGAGCTCAGCATTATGTAGATTACTTAAGTGAATTCAAGTAAACTCTGGCACACACTTCTTCCTCAGTGCTGTAATAGTGGTCACTGCCAATTCCACTCTTAAGTCCACACTGCTAAATGGATCAGTTGAGCAGCCTGGCAAGCTTATCCACTTATCCACACAGCTGGACACTTCCATGATCACCTCCACACGGCCTAGCAAAAGTTTTTGATAAATGTTATCATGTAGCAACTTCACTACTAACCTCTGCTAGGAGTGAATAGAGTGAGTGAGGTGACAGTGAACTGCAAGCTGGGAGAGTCTCTCAAACACACACACACACACACACCAGTCACCAGTGTCGGCTCTGTCCAGGTGTTTGCTTAAGTCTGTTTTTTGTAAGCATTGGGCAGCCCTGGCACCACCGCTGGCATGGCAGGGAACAGCGGTGAGTGACTTGCCCATCACAGAAAGTCTTTATAAACTAACATCAGGAAATAACTTGTAAATATATAGAATACAGGAATTTAATGTTGGCATAGCCAGGAAGTTCATTCTCTTTTAAGCAGATAAGATTGAAAGCAACTACTATCTCAGTAATGCTAAACTTTCAAGATACATGGGAGCCCTACCCAGTGATGATGGATATAATCTATCAGAGAGAGAGAGAGAGAGAGAGAGAGAGAGAGAGAGAGAGAGAGAGAGAGAGAGAGAGAGAGAGAGAGAGAGAGAGAGAGAGAGGAGAGAGAGAGAGAGAGAGAGAGAGAGAGAGAGAGAGAGAGAGAGAGAGAGAGAGAGAGAGAGAGAGAGAGAGAGAGAGAGAGAGAGAAGAGAGAGAGAGAGAGAGAGAGAGAGAGAGAGAGAGAGAGAGAGAGAGAGAGAGAGAGAGAGAGAGAGAGAGAGAGAGAGAGAGAAAACCCAGCAAGAACTTAACAATGAAAGGTCACCAATAGCTTTCAATCTTGTCTGCTTAAAAAGGGAATACAGGAAATGTATAACCTTTTCAAATCTGGCAACATGTGTGTAGTATAACCTTGTGTAAGTGTAGGAAGGGATAAACTTAGCAAACAATATAGGAATCTAAACTTTAAACCGTCCCTTAGTCCAGCCTTCAAACACTTCTGAAATAGACAGACAGAACAAAAGATGCATCCATCCACAATTAACCTGAAATATTTAACTGATCTTCAGCAGTCTCCTTACTTTATATCCTTACGTCAAGTGGCTCCCATCACCAACTTATCCCTTATCTAATTCATCCAGCCACTTTATGTTACACTGTGCCAACTCGATCCTTTGAATTCTATATGGTACACTTCTCCTTAATTATAAATCACTGTGAGACATCTTAACTTGTTCTACAGCCACATTCCAATCTTTAAACTGGATAGAAATTGCAAAGTATTCTCTTCATGCCCCTACTTTCACATAAATGCTTATAAAGATTTACTGCATTAGTTCTGGTGTTTTTAAATGTTTTGTATTGCAGTGAAAGGGTCTAGGTACTAACACACTGCCTGCCAGATTACCAAGATAGATTAGTGCTTGGTGGTCAGTGGGGGGCAGCACTATTAGGAAAACTCTTGCCTGGTATAGGAAATGCATGGAAAAAAAAGCAAATATAAAAAACTAATGAAAACTGGTGAACTATTTTGACACCATAGAAAAAGAAAGAAAAAGAAAGAAAAAAATTGACACACACACACACACACACACACACACACACACACACACACACACACACACACACACACACACACACACACACACACAGTTTTGCAGTTTCATCACTCAAGTTTATACCAGGTTAGTGTTTCCTCAATATTGCATGACTGTGCCTTCAGGGTATTTTCACATAGTTTGTAATGACATTTGCTGGTCTGAGATAACTGTGGAGGATGCAGACAGACTGACAGATAGATACATTGAAGGGCAGATTGACAGATAGATAAATACTTTCCTTACACTTTTTTTCATATATTTTTACCATGTCAAGTTGATAAGAAAAAAAGGACTCCTGGACAAAATATCTCACTAAAACTTAATTACAACATGAATCCAAACAGCCGCATTTGAGAAACCACAATAAACAGATAGATCAATACTTTCCTCAAACTTTTTTCCTATTTTTTACCGCATCAAGCTGACAGAAAAAGGACTAATAAAATATTCCATTAAAAGTCATTTACAACATGAATCTGAACAGGTGTATTTGAGAAACCATGACAAACTGGAGCAGAACGAGAGCAAAGGAAGAGTGCAAGACTAAAAATTCTCATTAGCATCACTTAGGGATCGAAATCTCTCCTCGGACTGTCTGACTGAAGGCAACACCATTCAGACCAATTAATGTATGCACAGCCAATACATGTGTGTGTGTGCGTGTGTGTGCGTGTGTGTGTGTCGTAACCGAAGGAACACCAAGAGAAAAAAACACAGAAGAAGGAAGAACATGTGACAACAAGAATGGAGGAAGGGAGAAATGAAAGAGAGAAAACTGCAAACATGAAAACAGTTACCTACCTCAAGAGAAGGGAAAACATCAAACAAATCTCCCCATCAGCATTCCCTTCCACAAATAGGCCACATGTTTATCATCTGCCACTCTGATTACCCTCTATCTATCTCCCTTATATTAGACTAGTGTACCTTATCACAAACAGCCTTGTAAGGGACAGCAGATCTCTTGTTTCTTCCTTTAAGTTGAGTCACAGGAAGGTGAAGAGAGAGAGAGAGAGAGAGAGAGAGAGAGAGAGAGAGAGAGAGAGAGAGAGAGAGAGAGAGAGAGAGAGAGAGAGAGAGAGAGAGAGAGAGAGAGAGAGAGAGAGAGAGAGAGAGAGAGAAAACTAGTGCGGACCTAAGACAAGAAAACCAATAAATCGTTACATAAATAAGATAAAAATGAGATTATATTTTCAGTCATTTGTTAAAATATTTTGGGGGATAAACTAGTATGAGAGGGTAGAGAATTAAAATATAGTGTATAATAAAATATGTGTAACTATCTAGTATGTCAAATCTATATTATAATTATTTTGATATGAGGTCAGCTATATATTTGATTTCTGTTTTTGTTTCATGCAAAGTTATTTACACTGAGAAGGAGTATGTCAACAACTTCCAAAGAGATTACTTACAAATGATTTCAAAACACGTTACTTAGGATTACCTATCACCAGGCACCACTTGACGATGCCATGCTTGTAACACACACACACACACACACACACACCTGCAACACTTAACCTACAGTACCTTCCAACACACATATGTAACTCTCTTGTATGCATTATGCTTGTAACACACACCTGCAACATTCACATACCCAGAATGCTTTTCAACATACATCTGTAACACTCCTGAACACATCATGCTTGTAACACACACCTGCAACATTCACATACCCACAATACTTTTCAACACACCTGCATTCAATACTCTTGAACACACATTACTTAAAAGAAAAATTCGGTCACACACACATACATACATACATACATACATAAAAAAAAAAAAAAAAAAGATTACCTTTCATATACTACCATTATGTATATTAGGCGATAAAACTTCTGTTGCAAGCGAAAAAATATGTCTGTGGGACGTGACAAAATACAAGAAATATACTGTGTACATATATAATATAAGTATATATCAAAAAGTTGAGGCCTTGTTCGTTTCAGTGTGCTGGTGCCTGCAGCAGAGAGGAGCGCAATGCTTCCCCTACCAGGTCTTGACACCAACTAAATCTTTTCCTGAAGCACTGCTAGGTTAAGTCAAGATGTCAGAGTGTGCTGTACTCAAGAGTGTCATTATCTGCATTAAAGATTAGTGGAGAGGAGCACAATGTTTCCCCTGCCACATCTTGACACCAACTGAGCCTTTTCCTGAAGCACTGCTAGGTCAAGTCAAGATGAGCATGTTATTCCAGCCATGTAAAGATGTAAAGGTGTGCTGTACTCATCAAGAATTAGTGGAGAGGAGCACAGTGCTTCCCCTGCCATGTCTTGGCACCAACTGAGCCTTTTCCTGAAGCACTGCTATTCACAATGGGGGAAGGTGTGCTGTACTCAATCAAGAGCTTTAGCGTAGGGCAGGTAGCATCACCATTCCACACCCTTGGCATATGGAGCAGGGTGGCCAGTTCCTCTCTCTGCTGCCTTTAAGAGTTCTGAGCCTCTGATCAGCACCAAGAGGAGTGGCCAGTCCTACAGAGATTCCTGTTGTGACCATTATCTGAATACAGGACTTCTTGTATTGTAATCACACTACCACAGTCCCCACCACTAATCCACAGACTGCAGCCTTCCCATGTCCTCCACCACAATTCTATAAGTAATGTGTTGCCTGTCACTGCCACACCACTCCACCACACCACTCTGCCACACTATCCACACACCAGTCCATAGTAAGCATTCAAACGTCCCACAATCAATGCCAGCAGAACAGATTCCACCTTCTTCATTCTTTGTAATGTAGTGCTGGTATTTTCTTTAGTGGCATATATAGTTTATAGTTTGTGTAGTGTAGTGTGAAATCAACAGCCTGCTTGGAACCTAAAAGCATATTCCTGTTTGACACCTTAAGTAAAATATTTTTCCAAGTGATAGCAGGACAATATTCAGTGAGAAATCCTGCTCTTTATATAAGCTTACCTATTATGACTTCTCTTTAAGCTTCTGCCATAAAAACAGCTTGAGTAAATGTTTGGGGAAGAAATGAGGCAGAAGTCTTGTCCCCAACTGATGCTGCTAAGTGTAAAACCTTATCCTAAACAAAGAAAAGAAGTGTATCGAAAGGAAAAAAATGTGTGTGTGTGTGTGTGTGTGTGTGTGTGTGTGTGTGTGTGTGTGTGTGTGTGTGTGTGTGTGTGTGTGTGTGTGTGTGTGTGTGTGTGTGTGTGTGTGTGTGTGTGTGTGTGTGTGGAGGGGGAGGCAATATTAATTTCCCAGGCTTCACAGTAAAACTTCATAGGCAAAACTGAGTAGAAAATAAAATCCTAGAGGCAGAAATTTAAAGGGAAACAGATAGATAGACAGAAAGATAGGCAGACAGCCAAACAGAGGGATAAAGAGAGAGAGGGAAGTAGAGGCAAGATTAACAGAAAAGTCAACAAAACAGTTCCTTGGCTGGTAGTACATTATGTTGACTTCCTTGCACTCACCAATGCCAGGACTGGACAAACACTTCAAACACTTGGCTGGAGTTACACATCACCTCTCCACTCTACCACATGAGGTCCGTCAGTCACCCCAGCACCTCAACACTACACCCACTATATAGAGTAACCCTTTAGGAGGTACTCATCTTACTGCCGAGGCGGGAAGGGGGCATGCGGGGCTAGCAGATGGGGGTGACGGGTGTGTCGTGGGAGTACCCCTTCCACTGGGCCTCCTGCAGCTTCACTCTCATCTGTATGACAGCCTCGCGCTCCTCCTGAATGCGATGTGTCAGGCTGTGGTTCTCCTCCTGTAGGGTGAAGGAACAAGATGATGGAAATGTTTGTAGAGGTTAAAGAAAAGAGGTGTTCTTTTTTTTTTAAGTGGGAAAAATAGGGGAAAAAAGCTTGTACTCATTTCCTTCTAATTTTTTTTTTTGGGGGGGGGGGCAGGGCCATGAGGAGGCTTGTCAAAACTGAAAAAAATGGGAGGAAAAAGCTCTTAATCCTGGTTCTTCTTCTACTTTCTCTTTCCTTTCTTTTTTTTTTTAACAAGTGAAAGAAGCACAATGAAAACTGAAACAAAAGTAAAACAAAAACAAAAAAATACTTAGATAATTCTCTTAATCCTCTTTCTTCTACTTTCTTTCTTCTTTTAACAAGTGAAAAATAAATGAAATAAATAATAAATAAATAAATAAATAAATAAAAAAAAAATGATACTAATGAATAAAACAAAACAAAACAAAATGAACAGACAAATATATCAATCAATCTTCTTTGGCCTCACCTGCAGCTCCCTGTTGGCTTTGGTAACCATACTGAGCCAGTTGAGCATGTCCTCCTCTGTGTCACTCTCCCCATCACTCTCACTGCCTTCACTCTCACTGCTGTCATAGGAGTAGGTCCTGTGGGAAGATAAGTAAACATCTCTCTCTCTTTCTCTCTGGGTAGGTGGGATGAACTCTCTCACTCTTACACTCTCTCTGCCCTCTCTAACCTACCTTGATCTTAAAAATAAATCTCTGGATAGCTGAAACTCTCTCCTCTCTCTCTCTCTCTCTCTCTCTCTCTCTCTCTCTCTCTCTCTCTCTCTCTCAGTTCTCATAAATAAGTGAAAAGGGAAGTAAAAAGACAAGACACTTATCCTCAAATTTTAGATAACTCTTTTGACAAGCTACACTCCTTGGGAACTGGCATCTTCACTGGGTCTTTTTTAAATAGTCTTTTGTTGCCCTAGACCAAAGCCCCTTCTTACATACATAAATAAATAAATAAATCTATCTGTACATGTATATCAGGCTGGCAATCTCACACAGGACAGCCCAGACAAGGCACCACACACACACACACACACACACACACACACACACACACACACACACACACACACACACACACCCACACACACATCATTCACACTCTTATCCCCGTCAGCCCCTGGTGGAGAGGGACAGTCCCATGGACCACCCTACTACACCCCAGGAGCTTAGGCACACCACAGCTGGCCACACACTCCCACAGCAAGGCCTCACAGAACACACTGGTTCACCCTTACCCCTTCAAAATGACAGCATTCCCTACCCTGCACCTCCTCCAATGTTGACAGCACAGCAAGGCCCCACAGCACACAATGATCCACCCCTGCCCCATCATAATGAGACTGTTTCCTATCCTGCACCTCCTCCAATCCTGAGAGCACAGCCAATGCATACAATATAGGAAGACACAGCGAAGCACCAGCACCTGTATCCATAGAGTGTCTGCATCTCCTGTATCTCCTCCCTGAGCCGTTTGATTTCAGCGTGCTCGGCCTGCAGCTTCCGCATCAAGTCGTGGTTCATGGAGAGAAGTTCCCCATGCTCCGCCACCAGTAGCGCCTCCTTTGCCAGCAGTGCAAGGTGCTCGCTGTCTGCTGGCAGGGAGAGAGTCAGTTCACGGAGGGGAGATGCTGGGGTAGCAGACACATTAACCTTCAGATGTACAGTGATACATGATGATTTTAATGCATGAGAATTTACTTACTCTGTCTCCTCTCTCTTAAACTCTCTCTCTCTCTCTCTCTCTCTCTAACACAATGCAAGGTCTAACTTACACTTACACAAAATGAAATGGGAAAATAAATGCAATTGAAAAAAGATCCTTCAGGTTTCAAACACACTTCCTCTCCTCTAACCTGCTTCAAAACACATCAAAACAAAGTCAAACCATAACTTCCTGCCACAATGCAAACTTGCTACCTTCACTTTTTACAAAATTAAAGAGAGATCAAATAAATGAGATGCAAAAAGGCCACTCACCCTTCAGGCCCGAGTCATCAAGGAATGGGACCTCCGCCGTGGGTCTCTTCACCTCTGGCCAGTGTGCAGCAGGTCCCTGGGCCACGGGAGGCACTGACGACCCCTGGCCCTCCCTTGGCACCACTGAGGCTCCCCCCGGCACTGTTCCTGGCACCACCTTGATGACAGTCACATGTGGCGCTGGTGGTGGTGCCAACTCCTCCACACTCGCACTCACATTAACAGTGTCTTGTGGCTTGTCCTCTTTCACTAATCCTTCTTCCACTATTTCCTCTGTCTTATCTTCCTCTCGTACCACTCCCTCATCCACTTCATCCTCCACTTTTGTCTCTTCCTCCTCCTGGTTCTGTTCTGCCACATCCACACTGTCCTCCGCCTCCACACACGGCTCCCTGCTTAGTGTCACCTTGCTACGGTCAGTGTGTGTGGCTGGCTTGGGCAGCACGGGGATGGCATGGCAAGGCACCACACTCACACCCTCCTGCTCACCCCCACTCGGAACATCTTCCACCTGCATCACTGTCACATTATTGGTGTTGGCACTGGTGGTGGTGATGGTGGTGGTGTCTTGCTGGCCCAGACTGTCACCCCTCTCAACCCTGTCACTCCTCTCACTTCTCTCGCTTCGCTCACTCCCCTCCTGCTTGCTGCTGTCATCCGAGACCAACGCAGTGCCACTGGTCTTGAAGGATGTGGCAGTGTCCTCCTCACCCTCGTGTTCACGCTGGGACTCCTCCGAGGTTGACTCCTTCTCCGCCAACTCCACCTTCCTCTGTTCCATGCTGCCCTGCTTCCGCTGCTTCTCGTCGTCCTCTCTCCGCTGGGCTGACCGAAGCTTTCTCTGCGGTGGATGGACGGAGGGACTGTCAACGCGTTTTCTCTTTCATGTTATACAGATATTCATGACTGATAGGTTAGAGAGAGAGAGAGAGCTGGTATATAGACAATTAATAATCAGCAGTAATGAGGAGAAGTAATGCCAGGCAGGGTCCCAGCAGACACATCCCCACCTTGAGCAGTGTCACAATGCGCTGTGCCTCCCACAAACTCTCCTCCTTGCGCCGGGTCACATTGCCCGCCGCCACCTGAGCATGCAGGTGGCCCAGAAGAGGACTCCTGCTTCATCATCTCCGCCTCGATCTCCGCCACGGTCCGCAGCTGGTCCACCGTTCGCTCCGTCACTCCGCTACCAATGGGGGGGATGTATCTGGGGAGGGTGAAGGTGTAAGCTACCAACTCTGCCTGTTTCTGCATTTCCTCCTTATCTTTAAATTTAGACGTTTTTTTTAAAGGAGGTTTCAAGACACCTGTCCGCAAATTTTGGATATCTTTTCAGTTTATACTCCTCAGTCGACCTTTTCTCTTTAAAGCTTTTTGTCGGCCTAAGCCACAACCACTCTTACATAATCCCATCCCCTGAAAGGATGTGCTACTTGGTGACTAACACCACCGCCATACTCCGGACCATGACTAAGGCTTAGTTAGACCCAAAACAGACCTAAAATTTGACCAATGCACACCCAAACTCTTCCAGACCACAATAAAGAGCAAGACAGACCTTTAGACAACTCCCCCAAAGAAGACACTGAACAATGAAGACCAAGAGAG